>NW_026623534.1:798513-910639 GCF_030028575.1 Malurus melanocephalus
TGCTTTCCACTACAGAGTCCTGTGTTTTTAGTGTACTACCTCTTTTGATTTCTTTATTTCCTCAAATCTCTTTTTCAGGGCCCATTTTAGTGCTTGCCTGTCCAGGCTTGATTTTTCCTTTCAGATTACTRTAATGTGAAATAGGTTTGATGAGATTGAACTAGCCACAGTTCCAATTTCTTATTAACTAAGCAGATCAATAGAAGTCCCTTTTAAATATTATGCATCTGTTAGCTACCTGAGTTTATTATTCCCTCAATACACAGCTTACCTTAGATGAAGTCCTAATTTAGATGAGAGTATCTTTATCAGAGTGCATGAATTTAATATTTCGATATCAAAAGCACATCAGGACTCATTCTTGAGATCACTTTTTGTATTTTGTTGGGGTCAGGGACACAACCACAGCGCAGGTGAGCATCACAGCCCAAGACTGAGAGTTAAATGTGGGTAAATGCAGCCCAGAGCACAGCAGAGGAGAGAGGGGTTCCTGTGAGATTTCCCAGGGTTTATTCTCCAACAGGCTGCTGCAGGGTGCAGAGCCCAGGGGTGGCATCTGCTGTGACAATCACAATCGGGTCTCCTCCAAAGCTGCCAGACAGTGCTGGCACCAGGATGGGTCCTGGGGTTCTTCCATGGGTGGGCAATGATCTCCACTGATGTTACTCTCCAAACCTCAAAATGCTTGGTGGAAAACTTCCTGCACCAGTCCAGACATATCCTCCACTAAACCTCAGGAAAAACACATTTATTTGAATTATAAAGCCTATAGAAACCAAACCATGACTGTGAGGGAGGGGGAAACAAAGYGATGTATATGTGTGAGTGTGTGTGAGAATGGCATCCGTTACTCATTATCACACAGCTGAAGGTCTGGCTGCAAATTACAAAYCAGGCAGCTTTATTTGCCAAGGAAAAACATCCAGAAATTGCAGTGTGGGTTATAAATATCAGAGCAAGGGTGTTTAAACAAGCTGTTGGCTTGCATTTGCCCCAGCACTGGGACTCTACCTGCTCGCCACCCTGCTCCTGGCTATGCAGATAAAGCACTGTAAGAACACAGCACTGACATTTTATTGAATAGTATGGGCCAACACAGGAAGCTGATTGATTTGCTCACATGTAGCACAGCTCTCATTCCAAATATATCATGTGCTAGGAGAGGCTGTAACCCTTCCTTGTATATGATGCTCTACTAATTGGGCAGACAGGCAAYGTTGTGGAAAATGAGAAATTAGATTACTCTTGGAATCACGTTCAGCCAACTTAAAATTCAAGCTCCAGCAAGTCTGCTTGACACTGACTTACAGGAGTGTTTTGAAAGCATGGTTGAATTTGGCTGGTGTGAAATAAATAGGAAAGTGGGACAAAAAACTTGAAGAAGTGATATTGGGTCCCAGGGGAATAAGCAAAACAAGGAGAATCTTTTTTGCATTGCTGGTATCATTTATGCATGGCTGCTGCTTWGTGAGATGATCTTCAGTCTGTTGCTGGTTTTGAGAGGCAACAGAGCATGCAAGGGCAGCTATTCCACAAAGCTGTCACATCCTGGACTGTGTTGTGTGACTGATGAGCAGCTACTCATGTGGAAGCAGGAATTAAATCCAGATGTTTAATTTGTTTCAAATCAAAGAGAATCATTCAAACKATGACTTCTGTGAAGAAAGGGGAAGTTATGTCAAGAAAYCATCATTTATCAGCAGATAAATAAAGATGGYTTGTCATGGGGAAAATGGCACAACTTATGTGTGTTGTCAAACAGCAAGCAGTACAGGCTAGATCTGTGTCCTTAGCTGCTAAATAATTATTTAGGGTCCTGAACAGCCCTGTGTCCCCTCACAGTGAAGCAGAGCACTGCAGGTAATGCTGGGTGATCAGAGCTGACATGCTGGGAGCACACTGCCAGCATGCAATGCAGACATGGCTCTAAAGGGCAAACACTGAAGCARTAATCTTGATATAAAATATTTGCTTTCTGGGCCCATTTTCACAGATCTGAGTTCCCTGATTGTGTGTAACACATGTGTCAGTTTGCTCATGAAGCCTCTGCAAACTGATGAATCTTTCAGGCTCATTGCCAATAATGGTTGCAGGGTTGTTCAGCTCCCAGACAGAGATGACAGAGAGAACATTTCTTTAGGGCTGTATCGATGAGGGCACCCTCCCCCTCATGAAACCCTAACCCWTCTGAGGTGACCTCAGGGTGCAACCCATCCATCCTGCTGTGAAAATCCTATTCTGGCATGCAACAGCTTGACCCCATCACTGTGTTGGGCACTAAGGAGCAGGTTTCTGCCAAAACACCCACAACAGCAGTTAAGGGATGAACTCATTTGTGAAAAACAWCCCACTGATGTTGAAGCTTTACATGGAAGGAACATTTTCTCAACCTGAATTTTCTCATTGTCTAAAAGCTGCCAGGTTGTAATTTGTTATAATTAAACTAGATGAGGCTGATACTGGAAGGAGGCAAGCCAATTAGTTTGGGATGTCAATTTTTGTTTGCCACTGTCAAAGTCTGTTAAAGGACCTTGATAGATTGCTGGCTTGGCTTTTTCAACCTGATAATCCCCAGTGAAAAAAAGGCAGGCAGCTGGGTGCAGTGAAGCACATTTTGAGTTCAATACTGAGAAAAAGGCTGCCCCAGCCAAGATTCTGCTTGGAGGTGACCATGGAGGAGCAATGCCTGAGCTGTGAGCTGGAGGAAGAAGWGAAACTCAGGATCCAAACATGGAGAAGAGGCTTGCATGGCAGCTGTGAACAAAGAAAGCCTGCACTTGAAGTAATTTGGACTAAAATTTGCCATTTTTCTGGTGCAGAACCACAGGCTTTTTGGTAGCTCAACTGCATATTCTCAGGTTTTAAACAAGAAAAGTTAGCATTGCCACCTACTAACCAGCAACCATACCCCTAGCTTCCAAATCCAGTTAATAACATGTGGCAAATACCATCGCCTTAATCACGGAATTACATAATCAATTCAGGTGGAACAGACCTCTTAGACCATCAAGTCCAACCAAGATCCAGCACCACCCTGTTCACCTGGACCATGGCACTGAGTGCCACGTGCAGTCTTTCCTTACACACCCCAAGGCTGGTGACTCCACCACTTCCCTGGGCAGCCCATTCCAATGTTCAATCACCCTTTCTGTGAAGAAATTGTTCCTAATGTCCAACCTWAACCTCCCCTGGTGCAGTTTAAGGCTATATCCTCTCATCCTGTCACTAGTTCCCAGTGAGAAGATTCCGAACCCCACCTGGCTACTGCCTCCTTTCAGGGAGTTGTAGAGGGTGAAAAGGTCATGTTTGAGACTCCTTTTCTTCAACCTAAGCAACCCCAGCTCCCTCAGCTTCTCCTTATAGGAATAGTGGTCCAGACCCTTCACCAGCTTTGTTACCCTTCTCTGGAAAATGTCACCTTTTGTACTATTGAAAGCAAGCAATGATTGGATAAAACCAGACATCAATTCCCATGGGTTTAACTGATGGAGTTATATTGAAAATGATCTATAATAGTTCATGMCACATCTTAGCTCTAAAAAGACACYCTTCAGCAAATCCAGGGTGTCAACTCTTTCATTTTAGAGAGTTCCTTCACATCAAAATTGAATTTCAAAAAACACACTTCAAATTTTAATTAAAAAATCTCTATGGATATGAAAGAGTCAAACCAATAATTCCAGAAATTGTAATATATAATCACTGCATGACACTGCACCAGACAAGAATCTGTTAATTCCTTGCTACAGTTTTTCTTTTCAGATCCTCAAGACATCACTTGCCTTTTTAGGAAATGTGGCTCAGTCCTCAGTGAACATGTAGTGCCATTATTTCTGCAGTCACATCCCCAGTTTTAGTGTCAGTTAAAGTACTGTGGCAAATCTGATTCTCTGTAAAACCTGAATCAAGCAGAAACTCAGGGAAAGAAAAAAAGTCTAGAAGTTTGAAGGACAGATCTTCAGCTGCCCTAAATTGCAATACTTTGCCACCAGAACAGTTTGTAGCAACTGATAATTTCTGAGGTTTTAAGATTGTCAGCGAATTCTGTTTTGCAGTACAAACCTAGTAATTTCCTGAAACTGCAAGGTTCAKTTAAGCTCAGAAAAGTATCCAAGTTTATTTAGAAAGTCAACATTTATTTCCTRTGTAGCTGGCTGATGTGGGACTCACCTAACACCTTACTGAAAGTAYGTTTTGCAAAAATAAAGGAACTRCTACTCAAGGCTTCCTACGAAAATRTTAGCTAATGTGYCCTATTATATTGCAGGACACAGCAATTAACATTCAAATGCACTTATTATTTTCAAGATTTTTTTTACCCCAACATGTACAGGTTAATTGACACTATTTTGGGTGTCTCAGTTTAGAAAAGAATGACAGTTTCCTTKGGCATTCCAGTCTGCATTTTGGCTCCTTCTAATGAAGACAAATTCCTGTCAACCAGGATTCTTCCGTTCGTTAAGTGAGACAGATGGCACACTCACTGTATTGATAATGATTYTGAGATTTTAAATGTATTTGGGATATAAGTGTATTTGGTTCCCCAGCTAAAAAGTGATCAATATTGCAAATGGAAGAGAGCTCAGGTTTGGTCTTTGCAGAAGTTTTGTGGCATGTACACAGTTCTGAAGGACCTCCAGAAAGACAGGTTTCAGACACATGGAGACAAATTTGTAAAACATGGTCCAGCAGACATGCCTTGGCAGAAAATCAAACACACACATCCAAACCTCTGCCAAAACAGTGTTTTGAACCTCAAGCAGGGTGGAGCACTCACTCCTGTTCTTCACACCTTGTCCTGAGGGCACCACTGGGTCCAGCTGGAAGCCTTTGCCTGAGGTATACCCAGCCCCAGAAATACTAAAGAAGGTGGTTTGTTTTTTTTTTTTTTTTAGTTGCCATTTCTTGTTGATTTTGTCTTAATACTTACTTCATACTCAATTTCAGGGAAGGTTTACTGAAGTTCAGGTTGTATTTTCTCCAAAGTCAGTGAGGTGTTTAAGTTACCCAGCTGGAAAGCAGGTGGATGTACCACAAGACCCTTGCCACCTTGTCACCTTGTCATACTTCCACTGTATTTTTTAGCATCCCCAGGCGGTCCATATTGTTGAATAACACAGCTTTTAGGAGGGAAAGAATCAAGGCAAGCTTTCTTCTAGCTCTCACTTATTCAGACTTGAAAATACATGATACAGGAAAAGACTGCAAATTTAGGAGCTAAATGTTGTTCAGATCAGCTGAAGATTTCTTAGGGTATCTGTGGAGGAGCTCAGAGGACATCTGTTCAGCCTCTGGTGTAGAGGTAGAGAAACATATCAGAAAGAACATCCTTCCTGGCAGTCCCACCAATGAAACCATAAAATGAGAAATGTGCAAAACCACAAACAGCCTCAAAACCCTCATGATGAAACCCAGATGAGTTTCTGCTCAATGTTGAGGAGAACAGGCTCTGCAGAGAGACGTGACTCTCTGCGGTGTGCAAATCCACACAGCACTTTATATTGTAATTCAGATGAAAGAAAGAAAGTGTCCTGTTTAAAAAGACTGCCAGCTCTCCAGAGAAARTAGCTTTGTGTATCACTTTATGCTAGTGGTGACAGAATAGAAAACAAAATACCACAGTTACATACATGTTCTTTGTCTAGAAGTATTTACAAATAACTTTACAAATTTTTACACACATTTTTTCAGTTTCGCTTGTTTACTTTTAAATTAAGAGAAAAATTAGTCCCCAGAGGCTTCTAAGGCTTCAGTTGGTGCCTTGTACTGTACATTCATGCTTGGCTTCTTCCTGGGAGAAGGGAGGAAAGGAGTTTTAAAATGTGCAAATCACAGACAATCTAAACAGCCCTGGATGTAAGGGTTCCTATAGAAAGGCATCCACAGAGCAGTTGTCCTACTTCTCTTCAAATCAGAGACAGCTACTGGTGATGGACTTGGGGCAAAAGAGATTAGGAAAGGAGGAGTCATATATGAATTTAAATTGTTTGGTGAATATGCTAGTGTTTGAACATCATAGATCAATTCTTACTGCATTCAGCAGTTCAAACAATGCAAGCTGCAGACATTGTGAATTCTAAATTCACAATGAAATTATCTCTGGTACACTGTTAGGGGTTGACTCCTGCTGCAGATTTTGGAGTCAAAATKATTGTTTACTGACACAATCTTGACCAGGCACAGTATGATCCTYTCAGTCAAAAAATACTGATTTTTTGAGAAAGACACACCTTCCTCCTAGTTTTCACAGGTTGTCTTGTTTTCATGCCTCAACACTAAACATAGTAAAAATACTGAAATTAAAAAAGAAAAMAATTTACAATTTAAAAGTGTCCATATAAGTAAATTATTTAAAAATTCAAGATCATCTACAAGGATCTACGAGATAACAACGCTGATGATGACACTGAGCCTGTGGGAAGAACAATCCACATGCCATGAGGAACGTGGGTTTCTTCCAGAAMGATGAGTCACAAGTTGGTCTTTTCTTCTAAAATTTGTTTCTTCAGCTACAGCAGCAGAAGTATTGAGTCCGTGTTCATTATTTACTTCGACCTAAAAAGCAGGATATATGAATTACTTACAAATGAAAACCTATTTTCTTTATCTTCTAATTTCTAAGCTGTAAATTCATAATAGCTGACAGGTTAGTAGCTAATAAACAAGTGGATAAATCTCATCTGATGACTRATTTCCTCAGCTGTGAGGCTCACCTATATGGCCAAGAATTAATGGCTGGGTCCAAAGCGGTAGCTTCGTCCTATGCATACCACAAAACCAAAAAACATTTGGGAGAAGCCACACAGCCAATAAAACATATCTGAAGCTCACATGATATTCATTTTAGCATAATATATTTAAACAGTGTAATACATATTTTTGCCCAGTTATAAAATTCTGGCATGATCTGATTACAAACATCAGCATTTGAGCTGAACTCACACTATTTATAGTCCTCACCACAGTGACATACCTGCTGAATCTGTGTATTCTCACATGACTCTCTGTAAACCATTTTCACTTGTGTAATCTTGGAAAATCTATGTCTTTCAGAGTGATTTTAAAATGGGTAAAGTCCCAGGAGGAGATACAAACAGGACAGGATCACAAATCCATCCCAGAGTGGTGACCTCTCCACTGGCACAGTTTCTCATAGAGTGGATCAGTTCCACAAGCACAAGTTAGAAATGTTCTTAAAAAGGATGGGGACATCCCTAACTGGGAATTAAGGATTCAGTATCTGTCCAGATAGAGCTGCTCATAGCTGCAGTAGTTTATTTTATGCTATTATTATTACTCCTATTGCAATTATAATTTCCATTTTCATTGTTACATTAGTACATTGTTCTTATTACACCATAATTATATATTATTAACATATATTATAATATCATTAGTATTAATAATAATGACCTCTGATTCAAGCCAAAATGTAGCTTCTCAGTTTTTCCTCCTAGCCACCCTGCTCCTCTTTTTTTCCACAAAGTCATACATGAAGCAATTCTGAATATTACCGAGTGATCTGGCTGCTGATACTGTGCTTCAAAAAAGCACAACAGTCTTCTTCATAGTCCATGTGCTTTAGTCCCAAAGAGAACACAATTYTTTTTCTGCTCCCCCTGTTTTCTCCTGCCTTTCACACATCTTAATTGAAACTGTATGGCTGAGGGCAAAGATCCTGCTTCTCCTTGTCCCGTAGACTGATGGAGTTACAGGCAGAACAAAGAGCAAACAGGCAAGCCATGATCATTCATATTTGGATTAAAAACTGTTCAACATGGGGACAAGTTCAAATTTAACTTCTGCTCAGAGGTGAGAAGGMAAACTAATCTTAGTCTTGCTAATCATTAATAATTATGGTGGTACTAAGTAGACATTATACTGAATGTGAGCACTTGATAAAACCAGTCTTTCTTCTGCATAGCTGGGATGAGGCCACATCCTCGTATTTTCAATGGGCTATGTTTAGTTAATTTATGGATTAATTAAGGGAAATAAAAAAGAAGAGAAAAAGGGAAATATAGCCAAGATTTCATCTATAAAGTAACATTTATAAGGACTTGTAACATATTTTTACGAGCACTACTCATGTTCAGTTCTAAGAGAATTCTAACTCTCAGAAATGGAGTTTTGTACAGCCTGGACACCAGAAGTCACATTTTTTAGGGATWCTATCAATTTTCAGACTATATATAACTGATACAGAGAGCAATTAACTTATCAAAAGAAGTCAAGRATGTGTTGCAAATGTGTTGCAGAGAGATAAGCATCTGCAGCTCTGGCACAATACACTGACCAAATTATTTCCAGCAATTTGGCTTTTAATTCAGACTTTGATCAYTGATAGTAATTCCCCTCTCAGCTTAGATAAAGGTTCTCTATATCCTTCAGTAGATACAACCAAAACATCAATAAAGAAGAAAACACAATATCATTTCTCTCCCAGTTTTATACTCSTTAAAGCAATAAAGAAGCCAGAGAGGGTCCTTCCAGCCGTGCAAGGATACACACACACAGAAAATGTGAAGATAATATTCTCCACTACTGTAAGATCACCAAGAACCCCAAAATCCCTTGAGCTACTTATCAAAAATCTGCTATCAAAGAGCAAATGATCAGATGCTGTGACTTTTTTACTGCAAAACAAATTAATATATTTCACAGGAATATATCTGTATTTTGTGAATGTGTCTTTTATTCTTTAATTACAGTAAGTTTGCTAAGAAAGTACTAAACATCTTTGAACTTGATGCTTGAAACTAATCTGAATGCAGTTTTAGAGTTTAAAATCTTTCATGGAGAGGTGTAAATGTTGTAGACGTGGCCTTCTTGCTCTTGAATATCAATTTAACTTTATACTCCAGCAAAACCCCCATTTTGCAGCCATCTTTCTGATTAAAAAATGCAGAAAAATATAACTTTAATGAAATATTACTAAAAAAATGTAGATTTCAATGTAGAGCATGCACTTTTAGTCAAAAGTCAGAAGGTTCATAGTTTCATTTAGTTGTCTTAATGTGTTGTTTCTTTCTGTTCTAGTATACACCATAATTTTGGCCCTTCATAATTCTATAATATTTAGGTAAATATGTATTAAAATTTGTCTCTGTTTATTTCTACAAATTGAAATCTTCATCATGAATAAAATACATTTTTTAAACCTGCAGAAATCAATAAAGTCACAAAATTCGGGTATCAACTTCCAACCCCAAACATTTTTTTGGCAATTGTCCACTTTAAATTAAAACTCCTAKCATATGCATAGACCAGGAAAAACCTTCAACCCATTCTAATTCTGTTAACTGCTAAGTAAAATGCAGTAAGTCATTAAATCAGTTTCGGTCAATTAGCTGYACTTGCATTTCATGTCGCATTTAGGAGGCATGAAAGACCCAAAGGTAAATTTAAAGACAAAAAGCAATATCTCAACAAATTCCAACCATAAAGAATTTCCAAACTAACATCTTCTGGTTTACCAATAATACTTTGAAAAATCATCTATTTGAAATTATATGAGTTTCTGTCAAAAAGACATGTACTAGTAATGCCTCCCCATATCCTAATTTGTTCCAAATAATAAGAATAAATATKCATTCAAACTTATTCATTAGGTAGCAAAGCAGGAAGAATCTATAGTRATGTGATTTTCATGGTGCAAGCAAATAAGAGATGACAAAGAGATAATGAACTTCCAGTGAAACTCTACTGATAGTTAGATTTAAAGCTGAAAGGAGTTTTTTAGCAAAAATTTTTTTTTTCAGTAGCTAGACAAATGTGACAACCTCTGCTTTTCTGTAAATGGGTTAATCTCATTAAGGTTTCTGCAGCAGCACAAGCTATAAACCAGCTCTTTTCTTGCTAAAAATTCAGCAAGGMAGCAAATCCACCCTTCAGTGAGAGCCTYTCCTTGCGTTAAGATGAGGCACGAYGTGGCAGACATGKTGATATCTCCTAATCCTTGCTTTAGTGCGTATGCCATCAATGACAAAGTGTCCTTACTTGAATGTTTTATGTGGATTAATTTTTAATTAAGTTCTAATTAAAATATAATTAAATTATCAGTAATCTGATGCCCAAATTATTTTAGGAGAAGGTTAGCTTTCAGTTCAGTTCAGTTAGAAGGATTAATGAGGTCCGTGGGACCAGAACCTTACCTACAGGCTTTACAGGCTTTAACTCAACATGTTCCTGGGGGGGCTGTCGGTAGGAGTATGTGTCAAGTCCGCCTATGAAATCAACTGAAAATACAACAGTTCCAGAAATGAACAAATGGAAATGAAAATATGTCAACTGAAAAAGAAACGTGGACAGATTATGTTAAAAAAAAAAAATTAAAAAGTGCATGCACAGGTTTGCATACAAGAAATAAATCAAATAGATAAAGRTGCTGGAGAAAGTGTTTACGGGAGACTCCGTGCTCTGCCTTTTTTGGGGTTTGTTTAGCCCCAGGCCTGGAAAGACAGGCAGCAGCTGAATGAGCAGACATGCACATTCCTGCCAGTGTGTGTGCAAAAGGAGCATTCACAGATGTGCAGAGCACGTAAAGAGAAACCACTATGGGGTAAAAGAGCTGATTCCCTTTAGGGCAACATATATAAATATATAAAKATATAAAGATATAAATATATAAATATATAGATTCATTCTTGAAAACTGCTTTATAAGTATTTTGAAATTCAGGCAAGGGAAACAGTTTAGTTTGTAAACCTAATTTCCCCATAACTCCTCAGGCTCAATGGACTTGCAGGAATGTAAAACATCAACAAAAACCAATGGAATGAGAGCAGAGTTGAGACTAAACAGGTGATAAGTAACKGTGAAAAAGCAGCAGCAGCTTCTCTGGAGGAACTTGTGGAGTCAGGATGCCTTTTCAGAATCCTTCTGCTAAGAGAAATAATGTGCTCTTGAGAACTTTTTAGTTCCTTCTATAGTGAAAACAGTTTCAAAAAAAGAAATTTTAGTCTGAGTCTTTTATTTTGTTATTTTGGTAAGACTTTAAGAAGGTCCAAGATGCCACAATTTCAAGCTATCCTATAAATCTTAAAGTATGGTTTTTGGAAAAAAACCTGTTGATTTCAAAGGGCTGTTTGCAGACCTGTCCAGAGCTGACAAATTCACAGTACCTAAGGATTTTTCGGTTGCATGGAAAGCAACTTCCTTCATTTGCTTATATAYAGGCATATATACAAAAATTCTGATACTCATTGTACTAACTGCTGTATGAACAACTAATGAAAAAACAGTCCCTTCCCAGTGAATGTGTGCACTAGGCAGATCATCAAAGAGTGCTTAGCYAGGATGAAGAGATGGGAAAATTGAGGCTTAGAGACTGACAAACTGATGACCCACTAAAATCTGTGGAAATGCTCCTGCTGATTTCAGTTTGCCTCTCCTYCTGAGTCCAGAAAAGGTTTAACATGGCTGAAAATTGAATTTGATGTAATTTATTCATACAGTATCACCTTTGCCCCAAGACTGTTCTCTTAAGACTGTCTGAGCAGAACATAATGTGCTGAAGATCTCATCGAGCCCRASTGCCAGCACCAGCCTATCTGCACCTCCTCTTTCCACTGCATTTCTTTCACATTGCAGCTTTCCTTCAGAATTAATAATAATACAAATTTATTTCAGCACTAATGGAATCGAACCCTTACAGAGGAAATACTCGTGGATAAATTTTTGTAAAAGTTGATTCTTAAAACCATAGATTCATAGAATCATAGAATGATTTGGGTTGGAAAGGGCATTAAAGATCGTCTCACTCCAATGTCTCTGCCATGGTAAGGGACACCTTCCACTCAAAGCCTCATCCAACCTGGCCTCGAACACTTCCAGGGATGGGCATCCAGCTTCTCTGGGTAACTTTCTTCAGTGTCTTCTCACCTTCACAGTGAAAAATTGCTTCCTAATATCTAACCTGAATCTACTTTCTTTCAGTTTGAATCTATTCCCCCTTGTCCTGTCACTACACATTCTTGTAAAAAGTCCCTCCCCATCTTTCTTGAGGGCTCCCTTTTATACGGAGCCTACTCACTGGAAGGCCACAATTAGGTCACCCTGAAGCTTTCTCTCCTCCAGACTGAACAATCCCAGTTCTCTCAGCCTTTCCTTACAGGAGAGTGCTCCATCCCTCCAATCTACTTGGTGTCCCAACTCTGGACATGTTTTAACAGATCGATCTCCTTCATCTACTGGGAACCTCAGAGCTGAATGCTAGATGTCTTATACATTACATATTTACTGAATGATTTTTTAGAATAAATCACATCCATAGCTTTTTTGTTTTGTTTGGTTTTTTTTTTGTTATGTACTTTAGTTTTCCCTGATTTCCAAAATTCTGAGTGCTTTTTGCTTTTCCTTTTTTTTTTTTTTTTTTTTTTAAATTGAACACATGTTAACAAGAGAAGCTAAAAGAATGTTTTTGAGGCAATTCACCACTTCAGAACTGCATGTCATTCCTCTCAGCAATCACCAGCACCATCTGCAATTGTAAGCAGGGGGAGAATTCAAAGTAACTAACCTTTCCACTAAATCTTTTTGAGCAAGAAATGAAGTTGAGATGTATTAATGATTGACAACATAGACGTGTCTTTGTTCTGACAAAGAGAATATATTTAATAGCACCATCCAGCMAGTGTTGAGATGAGCTGTTCAAACCTGTTTAACTGAGGCTTTCTCTTTTGCAATCCAAGATGTCTTATGTAGTATTAAAGCTGAAGTTCACCTTAAAATTCATGAAAAGCTCATTCTCCAGGCAAGAAGCTGTTCTATCACTCAAGTCAATGCAATGTGCCATTTTTCATTATGTATTCTATTTTATGGCTGATAGCAYCTTATTATGAAGATCCATCATTAATTATTTGAATTATAAGTTACTTTTAATTCCAAAAATTAATTTTGATTTTGCTTGGTATTTTCATCCCTTATAATTAGCAGTGTTCCAGGACTAAGACCATAAATGGCTGTTAAACACAGAAAATTGAATTTTTATTTTCATTGGAGGCAAAGACATTATTATGTACATTTCAGTGCAAGCAGGCATCAAATACCTTAAAAYTTTACACTGAATGAACTTTTGGATRCATACGTGCCTCTATTTAATTKGCCAAAAGTAAATACCAGCAACATTTATTTAGCTTTCCCAAGGGAAAAACTGTGGTTTAAGGATGATATAAAATAATTGGTTTTGTTTATTTCTGCCTGCTTAATGGATTACGGAAAATTTCTGCCATAGATCCATAGCTACACTAAATAGCTTCAGAAAGTTACATGGAAGCATGGAAGAAAGTTCAGTTAAAGAACAGTGTTCTATGCAGTTCTGTAGTATTATGCATTAAATTAAAAAAAAACCAAAAAACAAAACACAACAACAAACCTGAACCAAACCAAGAACCACAACTTGTTAGCAGTAGGGACATTCAGTCACTAAACAAGGAACACCCCATGCAGTCCAATCATTAACTACAGTCATGCAGAGAGAAACTTAAAGTCCTAAGGAGAGGATTTTTTAGCATCCCACAGGTAATAGCAGGTTAYAGCAGAAGCTGGTTATTTTATCTGCAGCTGGCTGCAAAACATGATCCCTGTTCCCAGGGAATTGCTCTCTCCTTGTGTCACCTCAGTTCTGTGGTCATGCTGGATGCTTAATGGCCAGTGTGAAATGTTCCTTTAGAGTTCACTACCTGCTGTGCTTGGAAGTGCAAATCTGAGCTGGCAGTCCACCCAGGCAGCCCATTAAAGTGATGTTCATTCATTCACGGGCCATATCAGAGAACCAGTTGTCATAATCTGCCTGAGTGAGAAAAGTGCAGTATGCTGCTGGCTGAAGGAAGTGTATTCACTGTCATCAGTAATTTTGAGGGTTATTCTTTTCCAGACAGATGACATTTTGGGTTGCCTTGCTGCTATTTATCTGGTGCATTCATCCACATGCAAGTTAAAATTTGCATTCCTTCAAAGTTAGCGTAAAAGAATCAGAGCTTGGGGAAAAAAAATTCCTGTCTTCTATTCCACCCTCTCATCTGGAATTCAGCTTCTCTGGCATATCCCATTGACCTGCTGGCACTTCCTGTGCAAACAGCTGCCAGAGCTTGTCAGCTCATTGGTATAYTACTAATTTCTTCTTTCAAAGTTGGCAAATTCTAAGAATGTCTGGAGGTGCAGGATATGAACAGAGCAGCAATATGGTGATAGCACAATTCTTAGTAAATCCTGGTGTCTCTTGGCCTGGAATACCTTTGATCCTATTGATGACTGTGTCCCCATTTTATAAATGGGAGTAAGCCCCGAAGCTGATGGTGTGAATGGTTGGCACCTCCAGCTGCCCCCTTTCCAAGAGAGGCAGACTAGCAKCTCCTCAAACTTGTATTTTATTACAGAAGATTTTCTTAACCTATGGGGTTCAAAATACTATTTTGCATTGAATCATTTTCCTTGTATTGAGATTTTTTTTTTGAATGGCAACGTATCAATGCAACTCCATTCATTAAGAAAAGGTATGCAGCTGAGGAGGGTGTAACTAGCAGAAAAGGATCCAAAATCAATTAGAAAGAGGAAGCAAAACTGGGGGATTGATGATAAGTCAGTGCTACATGCATAAAGTCCAAACTTTGCACTTTCCAATGTTTGTACTAGTAACTTACATAAACTTTCCAGAAAAGTATGTTTTATTCCTAGGGTGTCTACTTTTCCAGTTGCCTTCCGCTCTCAAGAGATCTGCTGCCCTCACACCCTTCACTGCACTGATCCAGCTGTCTGTCTGGAGCCAATTTTACCCATTTTCCCCTTTTCACCCTAACCCTGAACATCTAAGTCTCAGGTCATGTAGCAGAAGAATCACACATTCCATTGCAGGATCACAGGAATAGCTTCTCATTTATGCAGAGGACTAAAGGAGGGAAAATGTGTGCAAGACAATTAGGAAAGGGAGAAGAAGAGACATCAGTAATCATTTGTGGCACTTTGATTGCTGCTCTGTCTCTATAAMGTACTGGCAGATGGTAATCAGGTTCAAATAGGATAAAGTGGTAGAAAATTACTAAGAGATAACCTTTTACTTAAATTTTTTATTACTGGAAGCTAGAAGGGGAATATTTCAGTGTTCCACAGTAATTATCAAGATATTTGCACCAGATTTTCTTCTTAGTCTTCACCAGTGGGAAGATCATAATTTTAAAAACTGCCCTACCCCTTTTAATATGTAAGTACCACACTTCCCTACAGGGCTGAACTGAAAAAAAAGAAACATCACAAGTTACCACAGAAAGGGCACTGGCATGGAAATGTTATCTATGATATTTGCTACTGAACTCTCTCTTCATCTTATCAGTGATGTGACATCCAAATATCAATATCATTTATTCTCCAAGATATGACTGCCCAGTAAGATGAAGGCAGTGTGAAGAAGATCTAAGATGTTAGGAAGTGAAAATTGCTAAAACCTTAACTCAGAAGTCCCCAGTCATTCAAAATCTGAAAGAATCTTTCAAAAATCTTTTCTRTGCCATGCCCTTGAAGCTATTTAAACCATACTATCCCTTTACTGAAACTGACAGGCTGCCTGATTATGGTGTTTTGGAGCATTTTCCCCCCTAAAAGTAAGTATTTTCCAGTCATTCCAAGTCATTAAGGACTCCTGGCCGCTACATGGTAAAAGTCCCTAGAAAAGTATGGTTATCACACATAAGGCCTGTAGGAAACTACTTATCACAAGTTTTCTATCACTAATTTAGCATAAAAAAAATACACTTGAAGCTGCAGGTATGTATAAATTGTTTCCTTTTGGCTTTAGAAAATATCAGTTTTTCCTGACATTGTGGTATCTGTCAATCCACATGCAAAGTTTAAGCTGATGAGGAGTGGTTTTCCATTTTGGTTTAAAATGTTATATTGTACTGTCTCTAAATACTTACCAGCTTGGGCATCAACCATCCCATAATCTCAGCACAGCTGGCAGTGATTTAASTTATTCTTCAGCAGTGCAAGTCAAACTAAGTAGATCTGATCCTACACTTTCTTCCTATATAGGTGACTATTTTTCTGCTCCTCATCTTAATGAAAATATTAGTATCTTATCGAGAACACTAATAGATGCAAGTTGTATTTGAAAACATTTAAAATAAATAATTTAAAGGTGCTATTGCTAGTTCTAGTATGAGATTTCAAATGCAGTGAAGGATGGACTTCTTTCTGCGTATGACCAAAGTGAATTCAATTCTAATTAAAACTTCCTAGATAATTTTTAATACAGTGAGAAAATTAGAGATGTGAAACTGGCAAAAATTAGTCCACACTGATTACTGATTTTCCTCTTTCTGGCACCCTTTTTAATCTATTCTCTTTTATGCTCTGTGATTCCCTCTTTCTCTCAAAGTTACTACACTGCCTATGTACAAATTAAACATGCRAAGGAAAATTAAAGCATGCAGAAATGACTTTAGATGTCCAGAAACTACATCTATCAATTACATTCACACAGTACTASGAGAGAAAGATACCATTGAGCTTTCATAACACATATCCAGTCTATCCACTAAGATGGCAACTCCAACAGTCTCAAGTGAAGATTATTGTACAGAAGGTTGTTACAGCTTCAGTCACACCTCCAAACATGTGATCTTCACAATAAATGTGTCCAAGTTGACTTCAAAAGAGACAGAACCCTGAATCTGCTTTTTGAAGTTAAGCTTTGATCTTTTTTTTTGGTATTCTGATTCAGGAATACATGTGATGTATTAGTGTGCTTTTATATTATTGCTGAGTTTGATGCCAAAAGCTACAGCGTTCTTTCAAAAATGTTCAGTGTAGATGATCACCCTGAATGGATTTGATCTATTCCACTTACAGTTCATTTCTAGGTTACAGGTCAGGTGTTTTGTTCTTTCAAGTTGTTAGGATTTTTTTTCTATCAGCTGAGTCCCACAGGGCCCTGTTCCTGTTCCCTGTYGTTCTTTGTATCCATAGCATTTCTTTTGGGTTCAGTTATTTGCCAGTATGATCCAATTATTTATTTTTGAGGCAACAATTAAGTATTTATAACTGCCTGGTTATTATACACTCGAGAATATCACAATTGCTTTTTCTAACCTTAACTACAAATCACTGATATTTTAGTATGTGGAATGAATGTTCCTTATTTTTAAAATTAATGCTGACCCTGTTCAACCCTAATGAATAATTAAAGACAAAATTCCTGGAGAAAAGTATTTGCAAGATCAAATACATGACATATTAGAACACGCRTGGCATTTGGAGGAAAGGATTTCTATGTATTGAAGAAAGTTCACATCATCCATTCACCAGAGAACATTAATTTTATTCAAAAAAAGTAGGTTACAGGAATGGAGGGATTCTTATTATCACTGAGTGCTTCTGGATTTTTTCCCAGCTTCCCACCTTCTTAGGGATGAAAGACTGCTTCTGAAATTTGCTRCTATCATCCTCTATGACATTTGCCTCATGTGTTTTTATCTTTACGTGTCTTATGGAAAGTGAAGTGAGCCAAGGATGCTCAGGAGAGTGTGTGTGTTCATGGCACAGCACAGGAGGCAAGAGAGGGAGGGAGGGAGCTGCCAACCCATTCCTCAAGCAGGGGCTGCAGTGGGAGCAGCAAACCAGGCAGGCCTYAGAGATGATGGAAAAACGCACTTGGGAGGCCAAGCAGAATATTCTGCAAGTCAAGAAACCACAGAATTGGCTGAGACTCAAGTGGTTTTCCAACTGCATAGACACAGAAAACACTGGAGGAAATGCTATAAGCCTCTTGTTTCTSTTCTGTATGATCCAGGAACTTTGAGTTTCCCATTTCAAAAGTGTGATAGTTAATTRTGTAATTAATTCTGCATTTTAAGAGTTTTATGTTGCGGCATTTTTGGGAAGTTTTCTATAAAGGGAACCATGCACATCYACTTCAAAGGTCTGGCTGAATCAAGCTCTGTCACATTCAGCCCATGTTGCAATTTCTCCTTCCTTTATAACTCTTTTTAATTTGCTTTAAAATCTGCTTAGCATGTCTGCCTGTTAATGTCTTTTGCTGCCAGTCAGGGAATTCTCCTCCTTGCCTGGCCCTTCCTTTATTAGTGGCTGACTTTGCTGGGATCCAGGTACAGAACTACCATCTTTACCTCAAAACATTTGATGTTTTGAACTTGCTACAGATGCTAAAACTTGTACTTCCTGCAGCCTGAGAGGTCAGGTATCAGCTTTTCCAAAAGAATACTGATCTATTGAATATCCTAAATTGAATTTCCTAAAGAATACTGATGCTACTTTCCACTTTATGACAACAAACCCATTAACACTCTCAAACATTTTTTTCCATTTCAGACGAGGTCATCTCCATTTTCTCATCCTCTTCCTCATTTATCATCCTGCCTTTGCCTTCATGACCATGAGTGACATTCTGAGTAGAATTCCTGCTTCACCACATGACATTTCCTCCTTCATGTGGGGCATTGTATCCATTCCCTGCCCTGCTCTGCACTCACAGCTACAACTCGCTTAGGGGTGGTCTGCTTCAATCCTTGAGGTGGCAGACCCCAAAGTTTCCTACAAACTCCCAAGGTTTTCGTGTCTTTAGATACAAAGCACCTTTTTTTCCTCTGCTAAGCAGGCCATGCTGCCTCCAGCACTGATGGAGCCCTCCTCTCCTCATCCCAGCAGAAARTTCCTCCCAGCAGAAGCCTGAGGTCATACTGTGCCTCCTCTGAATCAACATCTACAGCCAGGGAACAGAAGTGGATAAATCCCTTCAGTGATCCCCAGATTCTCCATATCATCCTTTCAATTTTTTTATCTCTGTGAATGAGCAAAAGTCAACAAGTCCTAATCTTCTGTTTAGGACTCACCTTTTAGTTTTTCAAGATGAGGAAGCCAGCAACATAATATTTTATTTATCAGTGTCGTGTGAGCCTTTTATTGCCCCAGAAAATGCACTGTCAGGTTCTTCCATGGTATCCACAGTCTACCCCAGAATATATCATCATCCAACATTTTAGAGCCATTGTGGATATAGCTGCAGAGTTTACTACTTAATCACATCCAAGGGCATCCACGAGGAGCCATTTGTCTCCGTGAGTGTTTCTCTGCAAATTAAGAAATCTATTGCTCCTCATATTTTCCTCGCTTTTTTTTCCTGCTCTATCTTCACATTCAACTTTCTCATCTCTTAATATTGCTTTTGATATTACCATCACTGTCAYTAAGTCAAATTAGCTCCTTAACAMTCCAGAAAGTAGAATGACTACTTTCTCAACTTTCAAAATAGAGCTAAGAATGTAGAGCAATATAAAGTGGGAGCTTACAATAACCAGCGGTCTTCTCATACATGATGGAGTGAAAAAAGAATTTTCACATATGTTAGCAAACATGATGGCTAGGAAAATGGTTTTCTCATTGTTAGAAAGTGGGATCATTTCATATTAGGAGAAAGATGAATGTCTGGAGTAGAGCCTGTAACAGGATTAATACTCACTTTGAAGCCACCAGTGAATCAATCTGCTAATGAAAAAGGAAGAAAATGCAATAATGCCCTCATCCATAAAAAAACTCTTCCTGAAGAAAGATGAGGTAAAAATGAACTTTTATGAAAACCTTGGAATTCTCAGAATTCAGTCCTCCAAAATAACACATAGTCATGATTAAGGAGGAAAAGAGAATGAGTAGAAACCAATGCCAAGTAATAAGAACCTTAAATGGTGAGAGTCACATAGTAACACTTGATTTTGCTGTATCTAATCTGTGATATTGAGAAAAAAACAGATGAACTGAGATTAAATTTTCTGCTAACAAAACCAACTGTATATTTACTGATGAAGTTTAAAGTGAGTCCAGCTATGACCCAAATCACAGATCACTGCTAAGAGAAAGTGTTGTTATGGTACACAGCTAATAAAGCACATCAGCAACACAGACTAAATACAATAAATATAATGTAGCCTTTTTGAAAAACCGCTTTTCTAGGAACAGGCAATATATTTTATTTGACCAACTGGCCCAGCTGGAAAACCATAACAGCTCTATCTCCTGATTTATTAAGGCCTCTTGCTATAAATCTTGCTTATATACTGAAACCATTAGGGCTGTTGAAATAGTACAACTAGAAAATCTAAAAAGCACAACATATAGACAACAGGTCAAAGTTTAAAACAGGAGGAATTTTAAAAGGTTACTTTATGAAAGGTTGAACTCATGATGACACCAGAAACTCAGTAAAGAGAACTAAAGAAGAGGTATGAACTTCACAGGATAAAGAAAAAGTGTTTAGCAAACAGTCACCTAAATTAGTTTCAGTATTTTAATCACAGAATATTCTGATTTTGATGGGACCCACAGGAATTATCGGGTCCAACTCTTAAGTAAATGGGCCACACAGGGATCAAACCTACAACCCTGCTGTTGATAAGCACCACTCCCTGACCAAGTGRCTTAATAACTTCTCCTTTCTCTTGTTCTTTGACTTCAGTTCTAAGAAATCCTTGYGATACTTTATTTGCAGGGGTCTCTCTCTGGCTTTGATATTATCATTAATGACAAGTTAACGCTTTATTTTCCATAAAAATCTGACAACTTTTCTTGGTGTAAGATGCTGCTTGCCTTTAGATTTGAGATTCAGAGCTGAGTTTTTAAAAGATGGGTAAAATGGGGGATAGTTAATTCTTATTCAAGTTGTTCAATTGTGCCACATTTTGAGAAAGTAGCTATTACCAATAAAATTATCATCAAAATTTATCTGACTGTGACCTGAAATGTATGATTTGGTTCAATGTATTTCACTGTCTTGTGCTGGTTTTCCATCTCTCTTTGAATTTATGGTACCTGCTTTACAAAATAGTTTGAATATCCTCTAGGGCTATAATGTATGATTGCACACACTAGAACCCATTACATTAAAAAGGGACCCACATTGTATGATTTTTGGCATGGATACTCCCTTAAAACAATAAATAAGAAGCTTTGTCTTTTTACTGCTGTATTTCAAAGCTTAGTGCTATTAGAATTGAGAATAAACCTTATCTTCAGGAAAAATCAGCRTCAATGTCTCAGCTTCTGATCTGCATGGATCTATTTTAATTTTTGAGGTTTTTATCTGCAAGGAAGAAGGGAGGACTTCTCTCTCTTCTGAGATGAAACCTCAGCATCTCTCTCACAGGCCAGGCATGGACATAGAGGAAAAGGCATAGAGAACTCTGACCACCTAAACTGCCAATTCATCTGTGATCTGTTGGGTCTGTCCAACAGGTTGAGTTATGMATCATGTCAGGGAAGTGTTGGGTATGGCTGTCTCAGCTGTAACTGTTCATTGCTCAGGGAGCTCCCAGATTCCTTATCAGCATAGAGAAAAGGCAATTTACAGCCCAGACTGGAGCCTGACTAATCCTGTGCCCTCCTTGGCTCAGCACATCCCTTCATTACAGGRACACACCATTTGCTCCAGGTTTAAGCTTCCCACACCCAAGGCAGCAGTTATTACAAGGCAGAGCTCTTAGGCATGGATTTGCTGACTGGGAAATTATCACTCAGGCAGCAGCAACAATGGGATGGATGTTACTTAAGCTGAGACCCAGAAATTAGGATAACCCATCTGCGTGACACTTAAGATTTGGGAGAGATGGCATTTACTCAGAAGTGTTGGAGTCTGAAAAGTTTCTTTTTAATCTCCACAAACTAAAACTGACACAAGGCTGCTATAATTCAGAAATGAAGAAGAAAGAGGATTGCTACTGGGAGTGGAAAATGGATTTGTAAAGTGGTTTCATTTTAATGGAGAAGCTGGATGAAAGGCACAGACAGGAATGGGCACCACTTAGGCCTGGATGTGATGTTGAGTGGAAAGCCCAAGAGAGCAACRCTGGATGTTGGAGTAAGATTGATTTAACAACAGATGAAATTTAAGAGAAAAGGCTAAGGTGCTGGCAACTGGGGGTTGAGATAGCATCCATTTAAAAACAGATTTAATTTAAACAGAAAGGCCAAGGAGGTGGAAGGTGGAGACTAAAACAAAATCAATATTAAGTTAGGTTAGTAGAAACTAGAATCAAATGAGCCAGTTAAAATAAAAAGGTCACACTGAATATTTGGGAGTAGGGAAGCAATGCATGGATCTAAGAACTGTTGATATACATAATAAAATATATATACAATAATATAGATGATATAACCCCTTAAATAAGAACTATAATTCTATTMTAATAATAGTATTATTTATTATGGTAGTAACCAAAAAATATTAAGGGAGAGTATGAATTTTGAGGGAAACTGCATGATTATAAGTATATTCCTGCTTGAAGATCTTCTGTCACAAAATCCCAGACTTGCTGGGGTTGGAAGTGACTTCTGAAGATTATGTAGTCCAACCTACCTGCTAAAACACATTCACCTACAGCAGGTTGTTACCGGTGAATATCTACAGAGAAAGACACTCCATGGCCTCTCTGGGTATCCTGTGCCCTGCCTCCCTTAAAGACTTTTTTTTCTCATACTCAGATGGAACTGCCTGTGTCTGAGTTTGTACCCATCACCCCTTGTCCTGTCACTTGGCASCACTGGGMAGACACTGGCCTCATCATCTTGATCCCTGCCCTTAAGATATCTGCATCCATTTTTTTGGTGAGATCTCCTCTCAATCMTTTCTTCTCAGACTGAACAGGCCCAGATCCCTCATCCTTTCCTCATGAGAGAGATGCCTCAGAGATCTTTGTAGTCATCTGCTAGACCCTCCTCAGTAGTGTCTTTTCTTTCTTGTCCTGAGGCTCCCAGAACTCACAGAGCACTCCAGATGTGCCTCACCAGGGCTGAGTAGGGGCAGGATCACACCCTCAACCCACTGAGGGACCATGCTCTTCCCAACGCACCCCAGGGTACCATTGACCCTCTTGGCCACCAGGGCACTGCTGGCCCCTGGGCAGTTCATTGTCCACCAGGACCCCCAGGTCCTTCTCTGCAGAGCTGCTTTCCAGCAGGTCAGCCCCCAGCCTGTGCTGGTGCAGGGGGTTATTCTTCCCCACTGCATTTGCCTTTGTTGAATTCGTACAAAGTTGTACAAATGTATGTATGTGTATGTATGTATTTATATATATATTGTATATTTATATATGCATATGTGATATGGCATATAATATTCATAGAATCACTGAATCATAGCATCATCTGGGTTACAAGAATCTTTAAAGGCCATCTAGTCCACCCCCCCTGCACTGAYCAGACTGCTAGCCTTGAGTTTTGTTTCCAGGGATGGGGCACCTGGCACTTCTCTGCACAAGCTCTTCCAGGGTGTCACCATCCTCATTGTAAAAACATCCTTGTATATATCTAGTCTGAATATTCTGAATCAATGGTGGAAATGTTTAAMATTCATTGTATTTGTAAAACAGAAATTGATCGGGCAACAGTGAAGTAGCCTTTAACACCTCTCTAGTTATCAGTGTGGAAGTCAATTCAAAGATGAGGGAAGTCTGTATATACCTATGTTTGAACTAACATATGTATATTTTCATCTACATACCCATCTAAATGGATATATATGTCCACCTACACACATTTATGTACATGCACATATTTATCACAACAGGTAAAATTGTCCCAGGATGATATAATACTGTTCTGACACATTTTTATGTCCAGAAACCTGTGTAAGTACTTTCTGAAAATAGTACATAAAATCTATTTTGCTTTCCATACAGATATTTCTAAATATTTTACCTGCGCTCCTGAAGTCTCATTTAAATCACTGTATATAATATATGTGGATATTTCCAGTCAGAATACAAAACTGTGGATGGAAGCTAGTGATTGCAGYTCTGTACCTTTGGGCAGCTGAATGCTCACACAATTCATTGGTATAACAGAGATCTTAAAAAAATATTGCATTTTGCAGTCCTAAACTGTTCCTCATTTTTTACAAAAAAAGGAGAATGAATGGAGAACTCCAACTTGATCAAAATGGTCAAGTATCATTTCAATGTATGAAGCAGAGGAAAATCTGTCTCACCCACAGAGCTGTCTATAATGCCAGATACAGCTGGATCCGGGCACTTGGGATTTCCTCACCCACACAAGAGCATTTCAAAACTCTGTGTTCATCCCTACTCCTATGACCTACTAATTTTCTGAGGAATATCCTTTTTTTTTTTTTTTTTTTTTTTTTTTTTTTTTTTTTTTTTTTTTTTTTTTTTTTTTTTTTTTTTTTTTTTTTTCCTGAAGAGATTGAGGTGATTTTTGTCTACTGAATTTCAGGAAGAAATTTCTGACGTGCTCAGGGGAGGAATTGTGGGAAAGCACTGGAGGAGCACTTACCATTTGATTGATTTATCCCCTTCCCTAGCGAAGAATCAATGACCTTCTGGCCTGCATGGAAATGGTGTCTTGACTATTATCTCCATAACTATTCGATGTAACCCAACATTAAAAAATTAATTCTTTACTGAAGATAGACTAAAATATTCTGCTAAAGTGGTTTAAAAACTCAAGGGGGTTTTCCTCAAATTATTTGATTCACACTTTAGAGAAAGCTATGTTCTACCAATGAAAAATTGGAGTAAGTTCACAGGTCATTTAGATGATGCCATTTCCTCATGCTTTGTCTGCACCCTGTCTGGACAAACCTTGCATGCTGCATTCCACATGAAACATGTGGTACTTTCAAGCAGGTTACTGCTGCTGCTGCTAGAAATATTCCATAGTTAAGATTTCCCTCTCCATGCCCTGTGCACCATCTATGATTTAAAGACAATCTCTTAGCTGGAACAGCATTCTGCAAAAGTCAGTGGAGAATACAACTCGAAACAAAACTATTTTGTATGTTTTGCAAGGACAATGTAAAAGCAGACAGTTTCATAGGTATATATATTTTTTTAGTGTTGCTTTCCTTTGACAGATTATACATCCATGGTTTTTAAGCAGAAAAAAAGTAAGGGGGGATCATACCTTAGTTGCAATTTGTTTGTCAATAACCTATCTAGAATCAAGATTTTTTCTCAGTATTAATATTTATATTGTTTAATTGCATTTGTTTTACACCACTGCTAAGATTTTAAGGATTTTTAAATGGTTGTATGCATTATATCAATGCACAAGTTTCCATAGGAACTAGAACAAATGCCTTCTCTTGCAATGCATGATAACAAGATGTGAAAAAAGAAAAAAAACAAACCCAAAATAAATTGCAAGCTTATGTAGAAGTAATTTAAATAGAGTAATGTCCCAGCAGTATTTCTTCCTTCATTACGTGATTCAGAATTCACTGTGTTAGTTTAGTGTAGGAATGAGCACGCATTTTCAATTAATTCACACACTAAGGATAATGATGGATAAGAGGACACCAGTAGGACTGTAAGATCATACAATGTTGTTAGACCAGAAAGTGTTGTTGGAATAGAGGTTAATCCATTTTATTTCCRCTACAGGAGAAGGTGCAGTCAGGTATAAGTAGGGTAGTGAACAGGTGAGTCTGCATCTAAACAACAAGCTCTGTCCTCTAGAGGCTACAGAAACTGCAGCTGGACATTTGTCTCCATTAAAGGTTTGGTGGGGTTGTCCTGGACCACAGCTGAACTGAGGAAGCCCCCTGGACATGCCTGGTGACACTTCTGGTCACACTGCAACTCCCTTCAGCTCAAGGTAGGCATCTGCAAGATGATGGCAGTGGCTGCTAGCAGGGAATGAGCCACCCTGAAACGTGGGCAGCACCTCAGTGCAAGGGGCAGCAGGAATCCCCTGTGGCATTGGCTGGGCTCCCTGGCTTTCCAGATGTCACAGACCACGTTTGAGGACAGGTATGTTGGACACTTCAACTCTGCAGGAGGCTGCCTTTGTTTATTTTTAGCAAACTGTTCAGCTGAATTGCAGAATACATTTGGTTATGAATCCACTATTATTCCACACCGAGCAAAATGTATACCTGGCAAAAACATCTGATTCTGTTGCTTTCCCAAAATAGGTGAATCAAAATTCTGGGGTCTTGGGTTTCTTGTCCCGATGAATAGAAAGATGCAAACTGCTTTCAAACTTTCCAAAAATACAGAGAGTCACTCCCATTTTCCAGAAATGCCAAAGCCAGGAGAATGCTGTCAACCTGGCAGCTGTAGTGCTGCCAAGAAGTAAAACTTACTAAAATTTGAAAAGTCTGTGTCAAGCATATTCATCAATTGGTCAGTAACAGCACATTTTGTTTCAGTGTGTCAAGGCATTAGGGTTTAAAGGTGGGAGTGGTGAGAACTAAAGCCCAGCCAGGACCTGTGCTGATGTTTGGCAAATTTCATAAATCCTCATTTTCAGTGAGGTAATTTAGGACAGTTGTTGCCTGGGGATGTTTGATTCTTGTATTGCCCAAGAGAACTGTAGTGCAGAATACTCCTCCTTGGTGATCTTTGATATTAAACATTTYATCACAAAAATTCTCTTCTCAGAAGGTAAATGGACTCAACTACATGTACAATTGCAACTGAKGTAAAGATTTTAGCACTGGGCTCCCAAAAACTCCTTAGTTAAGGAAASATGGATACTTACATATAAAGGTAAYCAAAYACACATAATATTAGCTATTGCTAGATAGATAGTTCTAAATTCACTTTGCAAAAAAATAGCATATTTATATGAAATTTATCACCGCTGGACTTACTATGTAACTATAAATATTAAATTAAATGTGATAAGAATTCTTTCTCTCTTGTTTGATTACTGACAACAGATGCTAAATGGTGTGTATGAATGGAATGCCATATGTCAGATAAGGCAATGCAGTAGTTTTTCAGAGGAAGTAATAATGTGTCTTGCTTTACTTAATATTTTTCTAATGATGGCATATGGAGGGTCATATTTCCCACACAATATGGGGAAACTTGTAATTTGCAAAAACAAATTCATCTTCTTCTCTGTTCTGAAAGTACAGCTGAGCTCTGAATAAAACTAGCAAAGAGGACAGGTAAAAAAATATTATTTCTTTATAGTTTTTTTTTCCTGTGTTTTCATTTAGGAGATAAATCTTCATGGTGAATGGAAGACCCTTTTTTGCTCTTGCAAAAAAAAAAAAAAAGAAGGTTGAAGTTTCCTTGGACTGGCCTTTTATTGTTTCAGCCTCATTTTTACAAAAATGCTGAAATCTCAATTATGTTTTGTGGCAAACCTTCCCCTCTGATTTCACTGTTATTTCCTTACGCAATTTGTTTAGAAATCAGTTTCTACTCCACAAAATCCAGTACAGTCCAGACCTATCACTTCTGACATGTGTCAGTGTCACATTTATGAACTAAGATTTAGCAGCAATAGTGCTATCAACTCTTTCTCAAAAAAGTYCAGAAACTATTAAGAAATTTAATAATGATTTTAGCAATATATTTTGCCTAGTCTCCAGACTCCACTGAATTAAAATAGTAACTCTGACAAGGTGAAAACCAGTTTCTGAGTTCATTTTTAGGAGAAAATGATTCACAAACAGGATAGTGACAGGCTTTTACGATTACAGATTTCACATATTCTATTCCTTCGAAAGGGCTTATAGAGATTGATAGATCTACAAAGAAAGAAATGAAAAAATGAAGGGAAGAGATATAAATAGACTTTTTCATTAGGATGAATGATGGAAGGTATTAACCCCACTRCAGCAGTGTGCCTTTCWCTTGTCTTTTTTTTTTTYCCTTCCTTTTGACCTGCTATCATCTTCCTTCTAAGCAAAAGTTAACTACAGTATGAAACATAGGTAAGGYGAGAAATAGCTGGAAATAAATGTTTCCTCAAGCATTATTACTGTTCAGAAAAGTGTCCATCAGCTGAAATGTCAGGCTCAAAATCCATTTAAGCACTGCACAGAGGCTAAACAGGCAGCTATTATTAATTTTTAAATCTGCCTGATGGGTTTCAGACCAAGAACTGGGGTTAACTTGATGCACTGAATATTGCAGAGTATATTTAATTAGGGAGGCTTTGACTCTCAGATGGCTGAGGATTTATTCTGCCCAAACTACTGCTAAAATATGASTGAAAAGGTGCATCTACCTAAGGAAAAAATCTGCTGCATTTTAATATGTTAAAATGCATAAAATTGGTGTCTAGTTGCAGTTTTTTTGACTTCTATCTTAATGTAAATACTCTTTACTTTCAATCTGTTTTGAAGCACCACTGTTTATGAATCCTTCCCACACGATTTTATCTGAGAATCTCTTTGATATATTTTCTTCCTAATAAAAACTTATATGAAAGTGKTAAAATAGATTTGGTATTCATGTCAGTTGTATTATGATGGAGAACTGAACAWTGTGCCATTTGTAGCAATGGAAAAAAACTTTGTTTATAGTCCTTCACACTGTTTTCAATCAGCCTGCTTTTCCATCATAGACATGAATTACTTGAATTATATTTTCAATAAGATTTTCCAGGTATTATCAAATACTTTCCTACAAACKAAATTAATTTTTCCTATGATATTCACCCACTAGAGCTATTTTGCGAAGAAGCAAAACAACTGTGTAAAGATTGATTAATAAAAGTTTATAAATAAATATTTGGTTGCATGTTATTTATCCTGTAACCATAAAATGCTATTGACATTCACTATTTCTTTCCCCCTAGAGAGAGATATTTTACTGTTTACCTCTTTATAAATGAGAGGAAGTAATTTACATGATCACATGTTGTCCCTTTTTTAGAGTTTTTCTTGTATTTGCTCCTCTGCTCATCCAATATTTTTCCACACTCTCTACTGTTTTTACCAATGGCTATCACAGTCATATGGGCCTGGTGACATCCTTAGCCAATTCTCACAACCTCTTTTCACACAGCATCCYACCAAAATGTTCAGCATATTCAGAGCTCTCCAATACCCTTTCAATGACTTGTTGAGAAACTGATTTTTTAAAGTGTGCACATTTTTGAACTCTTGGAATAATATAAATATGTATAGAAGGGTTTTATTGACAAAGGCAAGTTAAGAATATGGGGTCAGCATTTTAAATACATGGTCTAGGTGACTGTAAGCACAGATCAGGTTTATCTAATTACTGATCAGAGTGATACTGCCCACTGTAAATGCCTTGGTCTACCATTTCCATTAATTTTACTGTTGATAAAGCTGTCAGTTGGAAAAACAGACTAAGAGGCTTTAGGAGCTTTGATTCAAATGTAAATGTACAGATACAAAGACATATATTTATCTATATGCATGTAACATGGATCATATCATTTTCATCACTGTGACTGGCTCACRTAAGATGTTCACAAATTTCTATAAAGTTCAGAAAGCGCAATCCTACCTAGAAAACTTGGTAGGCTAAATAAATACATCTTTAACCATAATTTGTTGTGCACATGAATGSCAGATTCTGCCATTGTTCAAACTTTGCTTTGACAGTTTAATTCAAGAGTAAGTGTCAGCCCAGGTACCTTGACTCCAGATGGAGAGTTCTGTATCAGTACTTACAGCTGTCCTCATCCTCCATGAAAATACTGATCACGTAACAGGCATACACAAATCCAATCAGCTGTGTGGAAGAAGAGAAAAAGCAATCATTAGAAAAYATTGGACACTTATAAAGTTTTTACTACAAGGATATGAAAATCACAGCTAAATTAAAAAATTTATTTACTTCTAACTCCTGCATTTGCAAATTTTGGTGCAAATGGTCACAAACACCTAAATTAAAGGAATTYCTTCTCTTTTGCTCATGTTGCATAACATATATTTTAGATATAGGTCTGCATTTTATATTTTACAATATTTTCCTAGTCTCACTGGGATCAATATTGATGAACATTGCCATAGAGAAAGACTGGTGGAAAACATCTGCACCTTGATGTTTAGCTATTATTTAAATTTCTTTGTTCTTCAATACCTCTGTTCTCCCATGAATTTTCCCACATGAATGTGCACCCCTTATGCACCTCATATACTTACTAAAATRGCAAAATATTTATTGACTGCTACAGAATTGAGTCATAGTAACACTTCTGTGGAATCCACAAGAGATATTTTTTTGTGTTTCATGAAGTGTCCCAGTGAAGAACTGTTTGGCAAAAGTTTAAATTGAAGCAGCTGAACAGTAAAACTGGGTTATGATTCATCAGCATGAGGAAATGCTTTATCAGAAGGCCCTGTCAGTAATTCACATTAACTCTGCAGGAAATGAAGAGAATCATTTCCCCAAAGGAGAGCAACAGTCAAACCATGCCATTATTTTAACAGCATCCACGAAAACATCCTCCTTAACCCAGATCTGTGTTGCTCGTGCCACCAAGAGGAAGGCATTAAGATCTTCAGCATCAAGAGATAGTAGCTCCATTTGCTCCTTATCCATACAGACAAAATGTTTYTTTATGACCATGACCAAAGAAGAAGAAAATCCCACTGGGCAAGAAAACCTATTAAACTGCACTGCCCAGACATGTCCAGATTGAGAAAATATTGTGCAGCTGTACACAATTCATGCCATCTGAAAGCCTTGAAAAGACTCTTCATGAGAGATTCCAAAATAGCCCAGAGATTAGTTTTAAGAAAACTCCTTTTTCTCTGGTCCATTCAAAAAATCTAATTAAARCAGTCCTTCTAAGGATGTCACAGATCAACCATCTGAGAAAGAGGTAATTTAATAGTATCTAGACAGGTATAAGCTCCTTCAGAAGCACAGAAATCATTCCAAGCTGCTTTCTGGTTGGGCTGCACAAGCAAGCAGCTCCAAAAGCCTCTCTGCAGACAAAAAGCTTGTCCACACAAGGGAATTCAGGGAAGTTAAGATGAATTAACTAAAGCTGTGAAATCAATGCACATAAGATAAAGTACATTAAATCCCTGTGTGGCCTTTCCCATTCAGAAATAAAGTGGCCCTAGTTCACTGCAGCTTAATCCTTCTCCAAGGGATTAATCTTCCCACGGAGAATTAAGCTACAGTATGCTGAAGCCGAGCTGTTTGTGAATGAGGGTTTTCACAGCAGTGTGGCACAGTCCTGTCAGAGCTGCCTCTCCAGGGCATTCACCTCGCTGGTATTTTCACAAAAAGTGACTTTAATCCAACTTTCCTCTCGTTCTGAGCAGACCACAGCATCATCCTTGACTGCTTTTCTGTGTCCAGGTTGCCGGGTGGCATCGCCACAGCCTCTCTCAGGTGAACACCACTGATGCTCTGAGCGAGCAAAATGCAAACCAGCTCAGAGGAGATGGCCAGGATGGATCCATGGCTGAGCTGCCCATCCCCACTGAKCCCTGGTGGCTGTAGGATGGGACCCAGACAGGGCAGGGCTGGGTCACCGTGTGCCCACCTTCACCTGCTGACAATGCTGGGGGTGATGAGAGCAGTCCAGCCTCCTGCTGACAATGACAGTGGCATCTTAGAGTTCTGCCACCAGCACATAAAGCATTTGCTTGCTAATTCTTTCACAAATAAAGCACCATTTTCCCCTAAACTTCACAGTTAAGAGCACCTTTAAGGCATGACAACCAAAAGGCTTCCAAGAGATCAAAAGACAAATCATACCTGAGATGTAGTGCTTGTGACACTTGAAGTTTACACATAATTTAAAAAGATGTTGCATTACTACCACAGAAACACCAGAGCACAGGTGATTTTTCATAACAGAAWGTCACCTGTTTATTTACAATACTTCCTGATCACCATTTGTGCTGTGCAATTTGACTATGTAACTCACTTGTGTTTGTTTCTTTTTTCCCAAACATGACTAAAATATTTTGAAGAGTAAAACTGCTGAATAAATAATGAACACGATAAAAACAAATTGTCCTACAACTTGTTGGTTTAAGTGTTTGTGAAAGAAGATCAAATATTTAGAATTATTTACTCTTTCCCTATCATGTATTTATTTTTTCTAATTAGTAGTATTCTGCACTAAATTAACTTTATTTTTATAAATGCAATTCCTTCTTAATATATACATCTGTACTCYATATCCATGCATTTTATATAAAACATATATAAAATGTCAGTGCTTCCAGCAKATTTCTCACATGTCTAAGATGTTGGACAAGTAGATAAAGCACAGCAAGGCTTCCACTCTAACAAGAAATAAACAACCTGACACAGAGAAAACCATAGGGAAAAGTGCCCAAAGAATTCTTCCAAAAATGTGGGTCATGACAAGCCTGAGTTTTAACTGTCTGAACAGCTTTATTTCTTGCTCTTTCAGTAGACCTACTCCTTAAAGTTAATCTTTTCCCAGTCTCCTCAGTKTTTGAAACACACTTTGTCTAATCTATGACCTTCTTGCAAAATCAGCAGCCTTTTTCTACTTTTCAGAAATATATTTCTTTATATTATACTACACTATACTCAGCATTAGTAGATAAATACTCCTCAGTAAGTTAGAAATCACTGCTAGCTGTTCTATTTATGACATCTATTTGTTTAAAACACACCATTTCCCCCATCTGTTTAGTTATTAATACCAGGAGAAATAAAAAAAAAAATATATATTCGCCCTTTTTCAATTTCATGATCTTTTCAAGGGGAAAAAATAGATGTGGTGACTAACCATTCCAGGAGATATCATAACCCACTGTATTCCAAGAATATCTTTCTGCAGTTAAATGTCAGAATGCCTGTTTCTGAAACAATAAAGCAACAGGGACAAAAAAGAGCCCTTTAGCATCAATTGTCAGGTATTGCTGCTCAAAGGGGGACAGCAATGTTTGATGTGTAACTAACAAACAAGTAGTTATAGTTGGGTGACTGATATCTACAGCACAATTAACAAGAAGTGATAAAGTGGGAATACACCCTTTGACTGATGAGACCTGATTCCAGATCCTTAAACAGAGTTACAGCCACCACAGAGTGAATATTTTTGTAACTGAATTAATTAAAAGCTCTTATTTTTCATTATTGATGGACACGCTAATAAAATTTATTCCAACAAATTACTTTTGCTATCTTGATTAACCCAGCTGCCATTTAATTAACAGTGTTATGCTCATGTGAACCCATCYAGCCATCAGGCTAATTGCCAATCTTGGTACTGGAAATGCTGGCTATTGGCCTGGCACCAAGTGATAGACTTAAATGTGTGTTCCCTGATAACCAAAGCAAATGTGGTGCAAATGGGATGGAAGAGACTTAATTTGGTTATTTTGAGTTTCAGTAATTGTTCAAAGGGACCAATGATGTGGTTGGAGTGGGTTGTCCAAAGCATCAAAGGTCAGTAGCACCTGGAATTATAAATTGGAGCTCCTGGTTTGATCCAGAGAGCAATTTAGATGGCAAGGTGGACTTCTGTTGACAATGTTGAGTTTACTGCATGGAAATCTTCTGTGATCCCTGCATTGTACAGCACTGCCTGTCTTGCCTGGACATCCCTGTCTAGTTAAGTGTCTTCAAAGACAATTGCCAGTGCTATTCTGCAGWATATCAGGTGGGAAATTGTGGAAAGAGGCTGTAGTCCCCTGCTTTTATCCAGCTACACAGGTACACACCCTTCTCTAGAGAGAATAAGCAATGCATAAAATACTCAGCTATTTCAGGGAATCACAGAATGATTTTGGTAGGAAAGGACCTTAAACCTCTTCTGGTTCAACCTCCCAGCCATGGGCAGGAACATCTTGAACCAGACCAATTTCCTCAAATGCCATCCAACCCRGCCTCCAACACTTCCAGGTATGGGGCATCCACAATTGCTCCTCACAACCTGTCTGAGTGCCTCACTACCCTCTTTGCAAAAAATGTCTTTGTAAAAAATGTCTTTCTTTGTAAAAAAATGTCCTTGTGCTCAATCTCGATCTATGTTCTTGCAATTTATATATCTTAGCCTTTGCCCTCTCAACACAGACCACAGTAAAAAGCCTCTCTCCATCTTTCTTATAAACCCCCTTTATATACTGAAAGGCCAAAATAAAGTTTAAATAGCCCCCCTTCTCTCAGCCCTCCAATTATTTTCATRGGCCTCCAAGTGGAGTATCACAAAAGCAGAGTAGAGGRGCAGAACCACCTCCCTCCACCCCCTTCAGCATGGAGTCCACAAAGGGAATTCTTATTAGTGGAACATGGGCACATTGATATCATGCTATTATCAAGACTTGATGCAAAGTTTATTTTCTGCTAGTATCCTTAGGCAGAAATAAAATAGTCGTAGTCTGTTATTTTTCTCCTGTGCAGGCACTATAATTTCAAGAGAACCTTCATGTTTTACTCTTCCAAAAATCTCCAGGGTTAAGACATGGACATCTGCATGAAATATAAATGCCTGTTTTAATAGAAGTGAAATTAGATTATATAATTGTCCATCATTAAACTGAGAGAAACTATTAAAACATGCAAGAAATTAAAAACCTAATCATTTGAGCAAATATATGCTGTGAGATATAATTGCTTTAATAAATGAATATTACTAGAATATATCCTATTAAAAATAAGAATCAAACTGAGTGCAAAAATATATGTTTACTTGCAAATTAATCTATTTTAATAGTTACTACTTAATGTGGATTAACCTTTCCTTAGGAAAGCAAGGACAAATGCAAAATAAAACTAGCGTGATGATTTAAATCAAGGCTGTTTCTGCAGACTGAAATACCTTCTATTAAAATTGATGATTTGGATAATTTTGATTTAAATCTTCCTGCTTTGCTCTGTCATCATCAGCTGTGGCCTTTAAATGCACTCTCACAGTACAACACTATTTTCCTTCAGCTTCACATACTTCAGTTGCACTGGTTCAAAGCAGATATGTGAGTCTGGGACTCACATATTTTATTTAAGATTACATGAAGAAGTGCTCTGGGCTATCAGGTTAAACTCCAGGGTCAGGTGTACAACAGGTCACTCACCACTATCAAGCAACTACACAAAATTTTGTACAGAAAATCTCATTACAACAAGACAGAAACACCAAAATAAACAAAGTAAATGTACAGTGCTGCTGGTTCCAAGAGGATGTATGTGACATTTCAGGTAAACTAGACTTGGAAGATTTTTCCAGTCAAAATGGAAACCGTGCCTCACACTCTTCCATGTACAAATCCATCCCATCCYGATTGTCATCTCACTGAATATGGCTTTTTCTTCCCTTCTTTTTTGCTGATGAGAACWGAAAATCATTATTTCCTATTTATCTCTATGGTTCTTCAAAGTGTAACTTGGCAAACACAATTCCTTTTTTCCTGCAAGATATTTTGCTGTTACCTAATTTCCCACAAAGATTGAGGGAATATGAAAGGAGAAGGAGCTTTTACAACTGAATCTTCGTGCATAAAAAAATTGTAGGATACAAAGCTTGACAAGACGTCTTAAATTTATCTTATAAAATGGAAATTGTGTAGCAAGAGTGAATTTACTAAGCAAAAAGGTAAAAGTGCATTAAATTACAAAGCATCCTGACTAGTTCTGTCTTCTGATTAGCATTTTCAGAAGAGTTAACAACTACTGAGGAAAGGCTGAAACATGAGTAGTTAATCTTCTTAGTTACTTACTTGCYACTAACATTTTTATTACTCTGCAGAGAAGACTGTAAAGGCCTTTTCTTCCATTAAAGACTAGAAAAGCGCTAAATCAGGGTGGGAGATACATAAGGGAAACAGGATATTATCCCAATATCTGTGTATACACCATTCAGCAAGAYAGAAATATGACTAAGATTATCAGACATAAAGAAATTATAACTATATRTATTTCAAGGCAATGACAAAAGAAAAAGATCCAGAGTAACAGCAGTATATAGCTGGAGCATAATAACAACAACCATTTCCTACTATAGTATATAGCTACCTAATTACACAATTCTATACAATTATGAACTCTACCTGCTTGATTATAAACAGTTTTTAACAGCATATTGTAAAASTGTATCATTACAGGTCATTTCAAAACWGAATGCAATTTTTTGAATTAAAGARTKGACAGTYTCAAAGRTATGTCYTCWTTTTCYACAATTAAATGATGAAATATACAATATTTTACATTGGTASCAGTAGGAGGCTCAACCTGAAATTRCTTAGAAATCTAAAACCATAAAAACACACAAACAACTGTAAAAATGTCCCGAAAACATAGCAGGAAAAGGCAGCAGCAACAGCCAAAGTACCCTATGTTTTCTGATTTTTTTTCCTCTTCTTCATATTCCTAAAATCTATTTGATTTGAGCTGAATAAAATTCAAGCTGTAGGGGCATTGCCTACAAATTTAATCAGCACAGCACAGGGCTGGGCTGGTCCAACTGTGCCATTTACAGCTGTAGTGCAGAGCTCCTGGAGACTACCAGTCTGATAGCTCCTAAAATGTGCTGAAGACTCTAAAAATGGGTGACAGGAGCTTGCAGGTACTTTTGCTTTATATTCACCATGGAGAAACAATTGCACAGCTACTAAAATACCTATCCTTAAATACATACAGGTATCTGTTGGCTAACACTTCAGGAGACAATTCCTCTTGAATGCCATCTACGTAGCACTGGGAGCCCAGCAGCACGCTGGAAAAGACTACTACACCTGTTAGCTCGTGTGATTCTGGAGTTCTATACTGTATTTTCTGCTCAAAAGTATTTGTTCCCATKGTGTTTCTTTGTTTTTAATTTAAAAATCGCATTTGACAATCTAGTTTTCCCAGGCCAAGATCAGAAATATTRTTGCCTGCACTTGGTCTGGGAATTGATTTCTCCAGCAGCATATAATTACCATATAATTTATAAAAACATATAATTACCCCTGCTGCCCAGTTGCCCAAAAAGACTTCACCAGTTAAGAGGGAGGACTGATGGGTTACATTGCCAAGGTGTATCCCAGCTTTGTTAGGGCCGAGAGAAAGAAGGGAGAACTTACTGGATTCTCTCTCCCCTCTTCCTCTTTAGCTAAGCAGTGGGTTATTGTCCTCCTTTGTTTTTGCTTCAAGTCCTTAGAAATAGTATTTTGTGTTCTGAGATTTGAAAGATGGAGGATTTTAACGAACTGTGCAATCCAATCTCGTGTATAATTCTGCAGGTCACAGGATTTCACCTGGATACTCTGAAAGCACAAGGATAATGTCAGAGCAACCCTCACAGACCAGGGTGGGGTACTGGCGCTCTCAGGTGAGTTATGTCCACAGAAAAGATTTGGGAACCTTTGCTCTTCACTCACAGAAGRGATTAGAAATAAAGCCCAAGCATTTATCCTTATCTATTTGGCTGTCTATCATGTGACAGAGATCTAAGTTTCCTATTTTGAATGAAACAGAAGTCTCAATATGTAAAAACACTGAAAACAGTATGTAAACATGACTAGTGAGAGCACAGTGTTTTATCTTGAAATATATGAATTGCTTGTTAGTGATGCTGGATATAATGAAAGTCAAAAGTGTAAAATAAAGCCAACCTTAAATGTTTAAAGTTTAAGAATGAAACAATGGAAAGTGAAGGGGATGAGGGTGGTGAGAAGGAAGAGGAAGAGAAAGATCTATATCTGAGCAGAMTCTTAACAAATTACCAGAAAAGAACTGGATAAACAAGTGAGATCTAGTTTTTTTTCCAGTGTGTAAAGAAAATAAAAGTTATCCTAAGAATGGGGTCAAAGTTCTCATATTTAATTTAATGACTAATTAGTTTGTCAGCTGAATAACAGGAAGYGAGAAAACCCTTTACATCTAATTTTACAATAAGGAACCTAAAGATGACCTTCCTTCATTTCTGTCAAACTGACTTTGTGTTACTTGTTTTTATATTTTCTAAACATCTACTTTTATTTGCTTTCACCTTTACTTATCAGTATTAAGGATAATTTCAGAGCTACTTGCAGATCACACTACATTTCACATCTTTTGATAAAACAAAGAAATTAAGGTTTGATGGTGTCTTGTAACCTGAAGTATTTCTGAAAGTACTCATCAGGTAATGACTTTATCTCCACCTAAGCTGCAGGCACCACTTTGGAAGCTGGTAATGAAATGAAAAGAAAGAATGAAAGAAATATATGCCAGTGACTAAAGTCAATGTAAATCTCTTTGGCATGTGACAAGGTACTTGGGAAGGTTTTTGAATCCCAGGGAAACCGATTATGCATGCAGGGGTACCAAAGCAAACTCCTTTCAGAACAGCAGAATATTGCAAATCTTGGGCATTCTTTATGCTAATACTCCTTTTATAATTCTTTCACTGCTTATACTGCAATTATGAAAGATGTTCTTTGTTGATAGAATGCCAAAAGATATTTTTTCCCTGCTTATTAGATTTGAAGGCTCATAATGAGAGTATTATTTCCACTTGTTACAACAGACACAGAGAATGTATTTTAATTCCAACAATGCATTGAAATCTGTAAGAATTACTTCTTTTCTACTAAATCATTTCTTTCCCTTCATGCACAATGTAAATAACACATGCATGAAACAATTTTATTACCACGAGGCAGTACCCATTTAAAGGCAGACAAATTGTGACATGGAAACAAAAATACCTAGTTCAAGATTTCAGTGAATTACGGCAGTCTGATCCCTGCTGTTAGCTAACCACCTTTATAGAGATGTCTTAAATACCTGAGTAATAATAGCTAAGACTGAATATGTTATTATAGCTCCTGTTAATCCATAAACATGGCTTAAAAATCTTAAGAAAGAAGTTGCAAAGCTTTCACAACAGCAGTTATGCCACAGCAGTAAGTTGAGAGATCTGATTCTCTTCCTCTGTTCTTGCACGACCCCATCTGGAGTGCTGTGTCCATCTCTGGGGTCCCCAATAGAGAAGGACATGGATCTGTTGGAGGGAGGCCAGAGAGGGCCATGAAGATGATCAGAGCCTCTCCTGTGAAGAAAAGCTGAAACAGCTGGGGATAGTCAGCCTGGAATAGAGGAGGCTCTGGAGAGACATTAGAGCACCATTAGAGCTGCAAGAAAGATGCAGAGGGACTTTTTACAAGTGATAGAACATGGGGCCTGTGTGAATGATGGGGCAAGGGAACAGGATGCCCAGAGAAGCTGTGGATGGAAGTGCTCAAGGCCAGGTTGGATGGGGCTTTCAGCAACCTGGTCCAGCAGAAGGTGTCTGCCCATGGCAGGACGTGATGAATCTGATGATCTTTAGTGTCCTTTCTAATCCAAATCTAAATCTATGACAGCTCAGAGAATAACAGGAAAACAAAATCAAACCCTCAGACAGACCTAAAGCCATCACATCATCTCAKGCAGGAAATGCTATGTGATCTAATGAATGGAAAGTAAGCGTTGAACCTCTACCCTTCTCAGCCTGCTCATATTATCCACCCAAGGGGAACCTTCTGAGAGGACTTGCAGGAGTGGCTGACACAGAAATGCACCTCAGAAGTAACCTCCAAAGCCTRAATGACATGCAGTAGCTTAGACCAGCCACTGATCAAACCACACAGAAATAAAAGCCTTGAATAATAATCAAGAGATGGTTAAAATTCACATGGGTGTAGAAATTTGTATTAGGCAGCATGGATGAGTACAGGTCGTCTGAAAACTTTTCTTACAATCTGGTTTTCAGGGGGAGCCAGAAAAGTAGCATACAAGATTTCTCTGTGGGTATCAATTCCATGTTATTTCTGGACATCACAYAGTTCAGAGTTCTTTTTCTATTATTATTTTGTTTAATATATACAAGGAAAATCACACAAAAAAAAAACCCTTCTATGTCCACCAGACTTTGAAAATTTTTTTCCTTTTTGGATGTGCTTGTTGAAATACTACAGTGATGAACAACAGTAGAAAACAGATAAAAGATGTGGGGATAAGAAAGTCTTCCTTGATCCTTACTATATTTTTCGTAATCAATTGTCATCTAGCAGGACATTTAGTAGATGATCTACCTCATGTGTGCTTTCACTTGTGTATGAATGTGGCATATTTAAACCATAAAACAAAAGATTCAATTCTGAGCCACAACTGAACTGTTTTTGTTTTTTTTTCCTTTGGAAGGAATAATACTATAATTGGAAAACACTGCTGAATTTATGTGCTTGGCAGCTAATACAGAAACCTCTTCACTCAGCACAAACTGTAATTATTCAATATGAGGACATGGGAGCAAACATGACAGAATGGTGTAGGATGAAAGATGGTGGAAGGGAAAAGCCATGTCCTTGTTTGATCCTTCCCACTGTAGTTCTCACTATGGACAGCATGGTTTTATTTGTTCAAGCTGCTGCCTGAATGTGCAGAGGAAGGTACATAAACACACACACCCACACACCCACACTCACACACACGTCCTCCTAATGCTTTGTGGAGTGGTCTGCTGTGATAGGTGAGAAACAAGAATACCRTAAAAGCTGCAATGTTATCAGTTTGCTCAGGTATTCCCAGTTAAACTGTGTGCTAAAAGGCTTTTGTGCTGGATTCCCACTGGGCAGAAAAGCTATCAAGAGCTATAGTGAAGCTTTGCTTTCTATTTGCGCCTAATGAATTTCCAAAGCTGCTTTTCCCATCGTGTCTGACCCAGTGTGATCTSTAATACCACATCTCCCTGGCACGGTTGATTTGATTGCAGTAGATGCTCTCTGGATACACATTGGGGCTTCATGTTCTACTCACTCCTKTGTCTTACCAGCAGCTTTCACTCGACACAGCCCCCCACTGCTCCCTCTACCTTCATCTGGGCCTGATTCTGGGCTTCAGGCTGCATCCAAAAGGAATATTTCTTTTCCAAGGCATCTGAACTCAGGCTGTAACCAGGCAGCATGCAAATATACCAGCCATACTGAAGCCCTTCCACAAAGGATTTTTCTCCCACTGTCAGTACAAACCCAGCACAAGCATCCTTTCATGGCTGGGGCAGCACTCAGTCCCTGACTCTGGCTCATCTAGGCTGAGCTTTTGGTTAKAGCAGGTAGTTTCTTTCTGGAAAGCAAGCTCAGAATTAATCTAGGACATGGGTGATGGTGTTATTCGGGTCATGTTCTGCCATGAAGAGAGACTCTGARCTACACAGCCTGAAGGAGATTAAGTCAGGCAGAGAAAATGTTAATCCACTTCTCCTCCTTCTCCTTGCATCCAGAATTGGGATGRATCTTTGCCAAGAAATCTTCCCCTGTACATCAGAGCCTCAAGASTATGACCTTAGTCCTTGGAAAAAACCTTACTATGCATGGGTGATGCTGGAGGTATCACCAAAACCGGCACCTTTGGACACCTGGAGTACATTTCTAGGGTTCCTGTGTTGTCAGACTGGCTGTTTGAAACTCCCTTTCTTTTCTTCCTTTCAGGTACAAATAAGTTTAAGCCTACTAAACCATGCTGTGCTTCTCAGACTAACTGAATAAATACCTGGGAGGTTAAACTTTATGTCACTCTTTCCCCTGCTGATACAATTCCCTCACATTGTGAGCAGAAGTAGAGCTGGYTCATTTAAAGGAAACTCATGTGGGTCTATTTTAATGGCAACTCTCAGAGTTCTTTGAAATGTTAACTTTTGCAAAAGCCAGTTTAGATCAAAAAGAAAATAAAAGAGAGGCACTCTGGCTTCTCTAACAAGCAAATTGGCACAAACGGTAATTATTCAATATGAGGACATGGGAAAAACCATGACAGAACTGTGCAGAATGAAAAAGAATGGAAAGGGAAAGATACACCCCATATTAAAGCCCTTCAGGGGATAATTCAATTGATATAGAACACTTGCACAGCCAAAAATTTGTTTGACCAGATCCTTAACCACAGCTTCTAAATAATTACATACAGTCATGGAATAAAATCTGTTTGTCTCTTAATCTCACAGATGAGAATAGAAAAGGGCTGATATTTCAAATGGAAGGGASCTACAACAATCATCTAGTCCAGCTCCCTGACCATCTCCCTCCTGACCTAAGGTTAAAGCACTCTGTTAATGTCATAGTCAAGAAACGCTTCCTAATGTCAAGTCTAAACCTTCYCYAGTGCAGCTTTGAACCATTCCCACATTTCCTGTCACAAGATACCAAAACTGAACAAAAGATCAGCACCTGCCTGTACACTTCCCCTCCTCAGAAAGGTGGAGAGAGGCATGTGGTCACCCCTCAGCCTGCTTCTCTCCAAACAAACAGAGTGTCCTCAGCTGCTCCTCACAGGCTGCGTCTTCCAACCCTTCACCAGTTTTGCTGCTCTCTGGGTGCATCCAAGGACTTTCAAAACCTTCTCAAACTGTGGGGTCCAGAACTGCCCACATCACTCTAAGTGAGGCCCCAGTGATGCAAAACACAGCGGTATCATCAACCCTTTTGACTGGCTGGTGGTCTGTGTTTGATGTACCCAAGGATGCTGCCCAAAATCTCAAAAAGCACAAGGATTTATAAACTGTGTGTGATTTACATGATGCAATAAAGTAAARGAGAARTCCACTGCAAAATGTTGTAGATGGWTCTCACGGCTCTGAGTGACTGGGTAATAAAATTGGAGCTGAAATTCTATGTCAATAAATGCAAAGTAATGCACATAAGGAAAATCAGCTGTAACTACACATATACAGTAATAGGCTCTAAATTTGATATTAGSTCTCAGGAAACTTGTGAATAGTTCATTATAAACCTCGGCTCAGTGCTCAGCAGCAGTCAGAAAGGAGAATCAAACAGCAGAAAAGCAATAGAAAAGMAAGTAGAATACATCATTATGCCACCATACAAATCCCTTGTGTCCTGCATTCTCAGTGCTGCACACAGATCTTTCTCCTCACCTCAGAAAGGAATTGTTGAATCAGAACAATTACAGAGAAAGGTGTCAAAGATAATCAAAGATATGGGTGCATTTTGAAAAGGGAGAGATTAGACAAATTCACCTTTGGAAAAGAGAGAATTAATGACAGAATCATAGAAAAAAATCAAATTATGAATGACTTGGAAAAGATAAATACAAAATAATTAATCTCACTTTTCATTATATAAGGACAATGGAAAATCAAACCAAATTATCAAATCACAGATTAATGTGGTGCCTTTAATCACAAACTGAAGGAAGAACGTTCTGCACACAAATCAGAAATAACCGGCTGAGAACATGCTGGAAAGGTCAGTTCCATACATGGATCAAAACCTGGTTTTTTTTCAGGGAAAAAATCTTCACCAAAGGCTACAAAAAACCAGAATTCCGGTATAACAGATTTGTCCTGGGAAGTCACAGTCAGTATGGCCAGGAGATATTAAGCCCTCATCTTTGCAACACTGAACATGTCAATATATTACTATTTACAATTGCTGAATTCAGCTGTAAATTATATAGTTRGAAATTTAGAAGCATGGAAATCTAATGCACACAACGGGAAAGAGATTAAAATRTTAAATCTAGGCTTAATGTACACATTATAATTTCAGCCCAATATTTGTTGAATTGAAATGAATAAGTTGAAGTCTCTTGCAGTCAGGTTTTGAAATTCATATGGATTGGTTCAGTTAGGTGTGCTGCCCATTCCAGATGAAAGGGAAGACAAAGTTGATGCTTCCACATAAAACATTGAGACTAGATATGACTGATGCTCAGCTATTATGTTAGATTTCTAGGATTACTCTCAGCAGTTCATGATCTAAAATTTCCTTGCAACCTCATTCATTGTGAGAAATATGAGCTGTGATTGGAGATGGGCCAGGAATTTTTTTTTGTTTAATTATGACTAAATTGGCTTTTACAAAATGTCAAAATACTTTATAGATTTCATTCTGAAGTCTTTAAAAAGTCAAAAAGTCATATTAATCAGGCAGTCTTGGCTGATTTAAAAAAAATTAATACTTAAGAACCAAARCAACTGCAAGAAAAGAAAGACCCCTCAAATGAAAAGAATGATGTATTACATTAATTTTTACATTTCTAAATTACTACTCAGCTCAGTGTGGGACCCATTTTCACAATCATCTCTGAAACTAATGTCAGTCTTCCAAGTACTAACTTATGATCTCTTGGTATTTTTCATATTTTTTTGAGTTAGTTCATCCATTGTAAACTTAGTAAATATGTTGAAATATTTAAGAAGGCTTTTGACACATCTCCCACAACATCCTCACAGGTAAATGACCCTCAGGAAATGTGGGTCAGATGAATGGACATGGAGGTGGATCAAGAACTGCCTGAATGGCAGAGTTTAGAGGGTTCAGATCAGCAGAGTACAATCCAGTTGGAGGCCTGCAGTCAGTGGYATTYCCCAGGGATCAATACTAGGTCCACTCTTAYTCAATTTGTTAATCRGTGACCTGGATGGAGGGAYAGAATGTACCCTCAGCAAGTTTGCTGAAGATATGAAACTGTGGGGGAATGGCTGATGCACCTGAAGGCTGTGCTGATGTTTAATGGGACCCTGATCAGCAGCAGTTGGGCAGAGACAAACTTAATGAGTTCATCAAAAGTGAGTGTAGGGTCCTCCATCTGGGGAGGAATAACCCCAGGTACCARCACAGGCTGGGGCTGASCTGCTGGAGCAGCTCTGCAGAGAAGGACCKGGGGGTCCTGGTGGATGACAAGTTGGCCATGAGCCAGCACTGTGCCCTTGTGGCCRGGAGGTCAAATAATATCCTRGGGTGCATCAGGAAGAGTGGGGCCAGCAGGGTGAGAGAGGTGAGCCTCTGCCTCTGCTTAACCCTAGTGAGGCCACATCTGGACTACTGCATCCAGTTCTGGGCTACTCAGTACAACAAAGACAAGGAGCCACTGGAGAGGGCCAGGGGAAGGCCACAAAGATGATGAAGGGGTTGGAGCATCTCTCTGATGAAGGGAGACTGTGAGGGCTGGGCCTGTTTAGAGAGGAGAGGACTGAGAAAGGATCTCATTAATGCACATGAATATCCCAAATGTGGGTGTCAAGAGGATGGTGCCAGACTCTTTTCAGTGGTGTCCAGTGGCAGGACAATGAAAAATGGCCATCAACTCAAACACAAGAAGCTTCACCTCCACATGAGGAAGAACTTCCTTACACTGAGGGTGGCAGAGCACTGGCACAGGCTGCCCAGGGAGGCTGTGGAGTCTCCCTCTCCAGAGACATTCAAAATCCACCTGGACACRTTCCTGTGTCACCTGCTCTGGGTGACCCTGCCTCGGCAGGGGACTTGGATGAGATGATCTCTAGAGCTCCCTTCGAACTTTGAGAATTCTCTGTGATTCTGTGAACAGAAAAGCTGTGTGCAGAAGAAACTTTCCTCTTTAACCAAAGGCCTGAAAGTCAATCCAGTGGGAGAGGACTGAACTATATCCATAATCTAGAATATCAATCAGATGGTYCTGAAAATTAACCTCAGAAAACCATCACCAAGTAAAGAGTATTTAGAAGAAAATTGTTCTCTTTTTACATATCTAGTTTTTTATAGACTGGCCTAGAAAATTCAATGCCCCTCTTTCTCCATTTAGGTTTTACAGAAAAAAAATCCAAAGTGATCTGATGATTTAGTTAAAGGAGACCAATAAGTTTGCTAAAACCTAAGGATCTCATGTTCATCAGATACTCCTACTGCGTGTTTAGACACTCATAGTTTTGTGATTCAAACTTCACTAGAAGCCATTCTTCCTTAATTTTTCTCTGTATTTTCTTAGAGATATGGCTCATTCTTTACATGTGTTCACAAAATACCACCTTCAAAAATTGCCAGCATTAAACAACAAAGATTTGTAGTCTTCAAATTATATGTATGTTAAATATTTTAAGATAATTGTCAATCAAATAATTTATTAAGCTGAAATTGACCTTTATTGTAAGTTAGGGGAAAGATTCTATGCTACTACATGAAAAGATGAAAGGAGCAATAAAACAATAATATTTGGTAAGAATTAAATTTAAGACAAAAATGGTAAAACAGCTTCATTGTGACATAGCCAAAGGACATTCTCTCTTCTGGGAAATACACAACACCTAAAGCACAATATTCAATGAACCAATATGTAATTTGTACCTAAACTGTGACTTGTGGCTCCTCATGTCTTTGCATACTTAAATGTAAAAATTGCATTGATCACTGATAAGGTCTTAGGCAGGAAGGAAAATGGATTCTGTTAAGAAAAGCCAAATAATTACCTACATGGCTGCAATCTGATTATGTAGCAGCATACTAGCTGGATGATGTGAGAAAGTGAATTCACTGGTCACCGACTCAATTGCAATTGTACTTATATCCCATCCTTTCCATTACCTGAATTGAAGCAAATTGTCTTAATAACATGCTTGCTTAAGCCCCTGCATGTTTGCTATATGTTTTAACAACACCCAATAGAAATTACAGAAGGTTGACCCTTCAGATCATGAACACAAGAGTAGTTAAAAAGATATTTACAAGGCATCTGACTCTATCCAAAGTGACAAACATATTTCAGAATCGATAAACAGTGAATTAAAAGAAACAGTACAATACAATTCCCCAAATTAATCTCATAAAGAAAATATTTTTGGATAGTTCTTTTAAGGGGAAAAAAAAAAGCTTGTGCATTTTTATTGGTGAAAAAAAATTCATATACAGGGGTCCAACAACTTAAAAATCTATCATGTATCAATTTAAGGTAAGAAACAACTTAGTAAATTAGCTTTTGATAGGTTACAAATTCTTGTGCAAAAAATACTAAAATGTCAGTAATCTCTTTAACAACTAGAAATATTTATCCTTCTCAGGGAGCAGACAATTCATACTCTATATGGAAAATAAACAGAATTTCAGCTTATGGAATTCTTATACAGTTTTTTTACTATTACAGATTTGGCAAATTGTGGAACCCAGTGCAAACTTAACAGCTGTTACTTTTTTAAATTTTAATATTCTTAGACAAACACTGYTATTTGTTTTAGAACACAGTAATTTTGTCTTATGTATGGTTTCTCTAAAATTCTGCATCATTGTGAAGAAAAAAATGAAGTATTTCTTTTATTTCTTTAGAGGTAAGGAGTACTACTATGAAAACTTTAAAATTTGTATGATCTTACTCACTTCCATGCAGAAAGTCMTGAGAGAGGGATGTGATTTCCTTTTGATGTTGTAATCCATAAACCAAATAATACCTATAAGAAATAGCTTTGCATGGGAAGACAGCTTGCACTACAGCAGCCCTGAACTAGTAGGAATGACAATTCTGGGAGAAAARGAGTGGAACAAGGACATTAAACACCCGGGAACCAGACTGCAGTGACTGAGATGGAAYGTAACTTCTGGGGGCAAAGAGGTCTAAGGAAAAGAGAAGTCAAAGAAAGTGGAATACACACTGTACAAGTACAGACTTTCCCAAGCAGAGGCATAGAAAGTGATGGATTTGGCTCAGTAATGGTCTTCTGCATGACCTGCATTCAGATTAGCAGAGAAAAATATAAAATAACACCCAAAGTGTATAGGGATGAGCTCAGAAAGGTCAAGACACAGCTAACAAGAGAATAAAGYATAATAAAAAATACTCAGCAGCATAAACGAATAAAGGGCAAGCTCAAGCAATGAACTGTCACAGTCCTCAGTGAYACAACCCTGCCTGAGGCTGCAGGTTCATGTGGCAGCAGTAATTGTATTCCAGCATGGGTCGATCACCCATCACCTGGGCAGCCCACTGAAGCCACACAAACAGCTTCTCCAGGACTGGAGGCATTGGGCTGAGAGCTGCATAGAAGGTTTGGCTATGTTCAATGGCATCACCTTCCGGGGACTGAATGACTGCAGACCTTAARGCCTTTAAGTGGCTAAAAAACCCCAGTGTTTTTTCTCTTTATTCCCTTCTTCAGCAGAAAGATTACCTGTGGTTGGTGAAGTAGTGACACTGACACTAATAAAGGATTCAGGTGAGAATAAGGAAGAATGTTTTATTGATCATCTGCCTGAAATAGAAAGCTGAAAAAATTCAGATGTACTAGTCCTGGTAAATTCACCTCAAAGCCTGTAGAAGTCTTCCTAAAGCAATCTCAAGCATACTTGAACATATTTGTAACAATTCAATAAAAACAGGAAAGGCTGAAGATCAAAAAGTCAAAGATTGTACCCATCTCTTTACACAGAGACAGGAAAAAAGAAGGRAAAGAAAACACACAGAATTCTATGCCTAACTTAATTTACTATAAGCTTCTTAAAAAAACAAAAAGAACCAAATTATTAGTCAGTAAATAAACAGACTAGTAGGAAGATAGGTGCTAAGTAATAGGCAATACAAATTTATCACAAACTGAATCATGTTAAATCAAGTCTATTCCCTCTCAGAAGAGATTATGGACTTTGTGGTTAGGGAAGGAGAATCAGGTGTGATAAATCCTGATTTCAGGATGCATTTTGACACTGCTTGACATTCTTACAGGYGAACTAAAAAAATATTGCTTGGACCAAAGTACTGTAGTACAGATTGAACAACTGGCTTGAAAGTTGCACTCAGAAATAKCTMCTCATTGTCCTCCATCAAATTAAGMAGCAGCTGTTGAWGGGGSTCKGTGGAATTCCACCTGCACCCAGTGCTACCCAGCAGGTTCAGCAGTCACTGGGTTATCTGCAGAGATACTCTGCCTTTCACCATTCCAAACAGGAGTAAGCTGGCAGCGATTGCAAACCTCATRGAGGACAAGAATAGAATTAAAATAATATTGGCAAACAGTCAAAGAGTTTGGAAAAACATATAGGCCAAGTGCAAATTGCTGTACTTGAGTAGGAATAAGGAATAACCAAGTGCTTGAAGACAGAGGAGGGTGAACAAGAGGCTACATARCAGTTCCACAGAATAATGAACCATACCCAGACTGTGACTGGATAATATCATAGTGTTGGGAAAAAACCCAGACATGCTGGGATGCAAAACTGAATTTCAAGGTGAATCAGAAGTGCCCTGGAACACCACAGCAGTGTGACATTGGATGACAGATYATGTATGTTTTGTAGATTTCCCTTCAGCAAAGAGAAGAACCAAAGAGATTTCAGATGAGAATTATAAGGATGATCAAGAGTCTAGAAAACATGACCTCTCTGGAAATCTTATCATATTAAATTACACACTCCTTTAAAACTCCTGGACCTGGTTGTCTGCGTTTACAGTGTGTTGTTAGTTTTCACAGTTCACAGAAAAATGAAGTGCAAAGGGCTTCTTCAGAATGCTGCCACCTAAACCACTTATCAAACAATTTTACTCTAGAAATAATAAGTTACTGTCAGAGGATAAAAATCGTAACAGAGCTTTTCAAATTCAATTACAACATGCAACAATTACTAATATCAAAAGACTCAAGGGTTCTCTCATTAATATTTTAAAGCAGCATGACAGATTATTTTGAAKGTGTCAATAGTGATTCATACTTCTTGTTGAGTACCCATTGTAAGGGAGAATCTTAAGACAGTTGAGCTGTCTTTTTTCAGGCCAATGTATGAAAAACTTCATTAAAGTTGTTATGAATCTAGACAGGGTATAACCTTGTCTGACAGCTGTAACACGAGCAGATGAGATGCAAAGCAGGATCTGATTGCTTCAGGTTTTGTGCTGCCCACTATGTGAGCAAGACTCAATTGTTATGAAAGAAATACGACACACAGGAAACCCGTCCAAACGAGTTCTGTGTGAGTGTATTGTTCTCTGATGGCAAAGAGATACTATTCAAGAGATACTATTCAATGTGCTAAATAAAACATCACCATGAAATAGCAAACATCTTCAACATTAACAAACAAAAAAAAAAAAAAAAAAAAAAAAAAAAAATTACTGCTGGAAGCTGGGCTGTACATGAGAATAACACTGTAATTCTTTCTAGGAAGAACCTTTGAAACATTGCCAGCCAGATGGACAGATGTCCACACCTACTCAGAAGGTAAATAGATGCCTGAACATATGATCTACTATAAATTTAGGAATCACAGAGCGCTCTGCCAAGCGTCCAGCTGCCACTCCAGGAGGCTGATACCTTGTAGGTCTAACTTCACACCCCCTTACCATAAGCARATATCCTGGGCATTTAAAACAACCAACTGAAATCTTTGTGGGACAATGACACCAAATAGTTTCATTTAGAAGGCACAACGTATTTTCCAAACCAGAGAGAATGAAAAAAATACTGAAATAAACAAAAAAAGCTGAAGAAACAGTAGTATTATACAGAATGAAAATATTTTATAATTGCAACACTTCAACACAGAACTTTCTGAAAGCTGTAGCCATCTCAGATTTCTAYAATGGATCAAGAGGTTACACCACAAAATAACCATTGTATTAACTTTTTGTCAGAAAATGAAATTGTCTTTTTTGTAGTAAAGAATAGTGAATGAATTCYCACAGTATACTTTTTCATTTTCTTATTTTCCCTTTTCTCTATATGCCTCTCCCATCTGTTTTGTACCCATGCTGTGTCCTATCTGCATTACAGAAGGTGAATAATCCAGATGGGAAGATTTTCTCTGCTTATTTGTCTGTACAAAACTCAGGGAAATTAGATATTTTGACTGATATTTCTAGTTTCTTTTACTCTTAGTTGCAGCATTATGTATCTCCCAAATACTTTCTAAATATGTTTACTTCCTCTGAAATTTCCTTAGGTGAGTTGCACAGAAAAACCATCATTATATTACAAGATATAAAAACTAATTCCTACTGTAGCTGAATTCCTACCTCTGGGACACATTTCATTCAAAGAGAGATCTAACAAGTCTGAAATCATTTTAGGTACTAAGCTGCAAACAGAAACAGATATAAAAGATATTGTCATATGGGCAGTTAGGTGAGCAACTCTTCTACCATGCATTTCCTATGTTTTTAATAACATCTTCTTAACATAATGTATCCTTTGTGCTAATCAAGTGCTTTATCAAGTTCCATCTATTCAAAATATCTTTATTCTTTTAAAGGAATGAACTAGCAAGAATAAAGATTTACAATAAATGCAGTGCATATGAAAATATAATTTTCTCTTGGGTAAGTGGCTGCAGTTTTGTCTATTTAGTCTAATTTAGTTAGTTTAATATGATTAGCTTAGCTAGTTTATGCAATAGGCATTAACAGCTTAGCTCACCTTGTTTCCTAAGGTTTCTTTATGTGTGTGATGAAAATTGACAGAAAAGAGAGATATATGAAGAGAAGAAATATCAAAATATTAAATATGATGGGAAAGAAGAGATACTAAAAGTGAACCAGAGGTTGTGTGGGAAAAAGGACCGCCTAAACCAGAGCAAAATCCTTCCTTACATTTTCTCATCGCCTGCTTGCAGGAGGCCAGCTGACTGCACAAAGGGTATGGAAATAGCTGTGGATAATCTGCAGCTTAGCAAGGATTTCAGWCTAACTGTGCTTTCTAATGCTATTGCCTTGCTTATTTTCCCCCTCAAAGGAGGATCTACTGGAAAGTTATTTATTTATATTGCATATAGATGGAATGCTTTGGATGTTAYGGTCAGTGTCTCCAGAGCTCAAGGACACACTCTGTCATGGTGCTTCGTAATTTTGTCCCCAGCTCTCACAAAGGTAACTTGTGGTCWGAGCAGCAAATTAAGACCAGAAAAAGAGAGAACCCAGGGTTTGGGATTTATTTGTCTAGATCATCCAGCATGCAAAACTCAGCTAAATTCAAAGAAAAGCTTATGGAAAAACTTATGAAAAAAACCTAAGGAAAGCAATTTCTTTACTTTGAAAAGAGACTTCACTCTAGATCAGCTTGACAGCWCTTAGGAGAGGCACACCTGGGGCTGCTGGGAGCCTTAGGGGAGGACAAAAATCTCAGCTAAATCCAGCTGCACTGCCCTAGTGGCTGATTTATTAACAGAAGAATGGTGGGTGACCACAGAAATTGTTTTCACACAGTACAGGGAAAACCGTTCTATTCCTAAAAAGGGTTTACAATGCCTGACAATAACCCATTTGAGCTCTTACTTTCATAGYGTATTTTAAGTGAGTGCTTAATAAAAATACAGCACCTTATTGGACAGAGTGAATATCTAAGCATGCTAAGATAAAATTATAAAACCTCTAAAAAGCCTGACTAGATACTGCAGGTGTGGCAGCTGAAARAGAATTAATTTCTCCAGTGAATAAAAGCTGACACTGAGATAGTATTTATTGGATAAACATGGTAGCATTCAAACATGGGTTTATTGAAAAGTTATTTTAATACAGTTTAAGATYAAATGATTCCAGATGGTTAATCTGGAATCCCTGCAGATGGGTCTGTCAGATATAACAAAAGTTTAATCAGACTTCTAACAAACAGTTGGGCTTTGAAAAGACTGGAGTCTTGGGGAGAAAAAATCCTTAGGAACAATCATGAAGAGATTGATGAAGATACCTGAATAACAGGCAGCAGCCATTATGAGCATCAAGAGAATGCTTGAGTGCACTAAATTCAGGCAAAAAGTAACAGCACATAAAAGCAAAGCAACTGTAGGCAAGAAWAATGTGCTTCTAAGGCAGGAAGCTGTGCTTTTGATGTTCCCTACCTGTCTGAGACATCAAGTCTTGAAAACAAAGACACACATATAAAGGATTAGCAAATATTTATTTTAACACTTTGAGCAACATTTCTTTTAAGACACAGATCACACTAATCATTATCTCCAGCATTTGACTACTCACAGAATATGGCCAGTATCTGTTTTGCTAAGGGCAGAAGCTATTCAAGCTAGAATAAGTCCAGAGCAGATACTYTGCCACTCCCTTCCTTTCACAGAAATGCAAAAATCATGCTTACTTCTACAAGCACATTGCATAATTAATTAACATATGAGGTACACAGCTACATATTGAAATATTAGTTTAATAGTTACAGAATCACAGAATGGTTATAGAGTCATGGAAGGGTTGGGTGGATTGGAAGGGACCTTAAAGATCMTCCTCCCATGGGCAGGGACATGTCCCACTAGACCAGATCCAAMCTGGCCCTGAACACTTCCAGGGATGGGGCAWTCACACGTCCTTTGGGCAGCCTCTTTCAGTGCCTCACCACCCTCTGTGYAAAGAAGCACAACTRTTCAATTATTCCCTCCCCCCACCAAGTGTCAAACAGAACAGAAATAAGGAGCAAGACCTATCAGCTCATGYATTTCCATCACTGAGCCCCTTACGCCTTGTCTCAGCTGTTAAAAGCACATGGTGTGGTAAATGGTATCAAGTCAAATAATGATAACTCATGAACATACTTTAGAGCTTTTGTGATAAAGGTCCAAAGAGACATGAGGTCTTAAAATCACATTGGAAAAAGTTAGATACTGGAGTTTAATTAAAGCATGGTAGAATAARAGAAACCTAATCCTGATCTCACATTGCATACTAGGCAACATGCCAAATTGCATGTTAACATAAACAGGGTAAACAAAACTGCAGGTGAAAATCTGGTATCTAACCCATCCTTATCTGTTTTTCTTTCCTTTAAAATACTCTTGATAGTACTTCACACCGAATTTTTTCAAAGTGAAGCAGAAGACAATTCAATGTCATGACCAATAAAGACAGTTCAAATGCTGTTTCTGAGTGATTTTGAGCTACAGAGAGTAAGAAGTTCTTCTGACATGAAAGAAATTTGGYTTCTTTGCCCACATCTGCTAAATCATCCCACTGTTCCCTTCATGTTTCACCTATTACATCARCAAAACCAAATGAAATGGCACACCTCTCTCTTAGGTTTGTGTCATCCCATCACCTGAGGCTTTGAAAACATCTGTCTCTCTCAGTTACTCCCTGGAAGTGCAATTCTTTGTGGGCTCATCCTGTTCTGATAACCTTATCCAGGAACAACTCACACCCAAAGGCTCTTAGCAGCATTTCTGTGGTTTTCCAGAGACSGATCTGAGGTTGCCTCACACCACCCACCTATCCCAGCTCCTCAGAGGAAAATCCTCTCAGTGCAGGAATCTGTAASGCTGTGCTCCTCCACAGGAATGCAGRTGAAGAGGGATGCACCCCACAGAYAGCATTGGCCAAATTAACCTRTCAAARTCCMTAAAGCACACAGATGCTAAAGCCCYACAGAAATTCTTCTGCCCACTGCTAATTATTTCTGCTGTGGTTATTTCTGGCTTCACAGGATGATTATAACATATTCTCTCATCATTAGACTTTACAACTCCCATGTCAGGTCACAGYCTAATTCTCCCATAGGTAAAACTCATGCAGAGAAAAATGAGGGATCCTGTGTCATGTCTCAATTAGTGACATTATTAATATGCTCTAGCAAAAGAACAACTGCACTTTACAGCATTAACATGTGGAAAGGTTCAATTCCTAATTAATAATATGGGACAGAAAATTATTAGACTACATCTATAAAGGTCAATTTAAAGGGTAAGGAAAGAATAGAACTATACTGAAATAACTGTAGCCAGGGAGCCCATTTCAAGTTGTTGGACCCCTTTGCAAGGGATGGAAAAGCAGAAAGCCAAAGATCTCATCACATGGGGGAAAATTTCTGAAGGTATATGCTGTTTTCTGCTAAGAAATCAATACTGCATTTGTAAAACAAATTACTTCACAAATGCCAACGTGCAGATGCCCTGTTGACTGCCTCTGCATTTAGAAACTCAGTCATAATTCACAGTAACAGAAAAAGCCTCCCCAAGCTGCTTTTTCATTGACCATTAAGCAGCCATGCTGCAGGAATTCTTCTGCTTTTCAGATCCTATGTCATTCTGTTATCTCTCTGGTTTCCACCCTGCTTACTCAAGGAAAGATGATCTGAGGATGATTCACAATATAATAGAGAAGAATGCAAAAATAACAGCTTTACACAGCACTTGCCAAGAGTGCTGAAACTTCAAAATGCCATACTGAGCAAATCTAGGGTCTCCAAAATTCCCAGGGTTACAATGAATGTTTTCTTTTTCTCTTTTTTTTTTTTTTTTTTTTTTTTTTTTTTTTTTTTTTTTTAGTCCAGTCACTCTGTTTTTTAACATTCTTTCTGTTTATTATGTTTGTTTTTTTTCCCCTAAGGATTATTTCATATAGTGTTTACAGAATTAGCAAGTGGATTTTCAGAATGTCACTAAATAATGTGTTTATGTGGAGGAATTATTCTCAGGCTTTAAAAACTGGAGCTATTTTCCTTTACTAAAGCCTGTTTTCCTATTTTCAGTCCTCACAGCTTCACTGCAACAGAGCTAAACAATATGGTATTTCACATGCAAACCATGGAAATCCAGAACAAAGTCTTCAAGCTTCATGTTTAGGAATCCAGCAGGTCAAACAGTCTCAGAGAGTCTCAGGGCACTTTACCAAATTATTGCACTTTTTGGTTTCTTTAATTTTTTGTTTGTTTTGTATTTCAAAGCTAATTTAGATTGAAAACTCATCTTTGTTCAGAKATTTTGACAGATACTATTAAATACTTTAGACATGGTGGTCAAATTCAATAAATAATTATATATTTAAGAAGATTTATATGTACTTYACAAAAATCTTATGTCCTTGCAATAGATGTTGCCTCCTCTGCTGAAAAGCTTTTATAGTTGATATGGTGCCAAAGCTGCCTTTCAGATTTTGTGTGGCYTCATTGAGGTTGGCCAGGAAAGGAGGAATAACTGCCAAGGAACAGATACAAAAGGGAAAGAGCACTCTGGGGATGGGAATAACACAAGACAGTCTGAGAGAAGGCTGAATGAACATGAAAGTGAGGAGAATACGGTGCTCAGTACTGATTGCCACATCCTGGCAGTAGAGAGATGCACTGAGTGAAGAGCTCCTCTCCCTTTATCATGATTATGGTTATTATTGCTGCTGAAAGAAAATGGTACCTGCAAATTTACTGGAGACTGATGTGCTATTTCCTTTTCATTAGGTGTTGTTAGTTCTTAATCCAAACTACAGTTATCACTTTAACTCTCAGCATTTGTGATTTCTGAATAGTATTGCTGAATGTATTTTGTATATGTGACAAATCTGTACAAAAAATAAATTTCCTCTTATTTAAATTTCAGTGGGAGTTTTGAGATTCATTGCAGCAGGCCCAGGATTTTATCCATACTCTTAACTTCTTTCAGATTTCTCATTCTCGTTTTGCTAACAAAAGCGATTTCTAAAAATAATTTCCCATCTTCAGAAGTAGCTCCCTCGCCTTTTCTTGTTAACTGCTTCTGTTTCGTTTGTCTGACAAGGGAACAAGAGGAGTGATTTAAAGGCTTTGGTTGTCTTCCTTCATATGGAAAAAAGCAAAACATTTTGCTTTTCAGCACACAGACTATTTAGCAATGGAGGCTGAAGTTACCCAGCAGATTCCATCAGCAGCAAGGTGGATCCTCAGCCTGGATCCTCCTTTTTGTCTCCTGTCTGCCTGGGGTGTGATCTGGTGCTCTTCTCTCCCCTTTGTGCACACAGGCTGCAAGACTGATGGCAGAAACACTCCATCATACAATCATTTAGGGTGATAAAGACCTTTAAGATAAAGGCAAAGACCTTTAAGATCAAGTCCACCCACTCACCCTGCGCTTCCAAGTCCACCACTAAACCACATCCCAAATACCACATCTAAATGCCTTTTAAATACCTCCAGGGATGGTGACTCAAGCACTTCCCTGGGCAGCCTSTTAYAATGCTTGAYATCCCTTTTGGTGAAGACATTTTTCCTRWTATCCAATCTTTTGAGATTTCTGAGCTTTTGAAACAGGTGAAAAAAAGATCTTTAAACTAATAAACAGCAAAGAAAAATATTTGAAGTGTGTCAGCACAAGTATTTCCATGAATAAAGACACAGAGTTGATGCATGATGGGTCAGAACTCTCCAGAATTGTCTTTCCCRCTCTGAAAGCAGATTGGTGTTGCTGTGCCTGGAGGGACTGATCCCACTTGGAAAACCCTCCTGGCATATGAAGGTTGAGGGTCTCCCTCTGCTATGCAATCAGCCATGCAGAGCACTCACCTTGGATTTTCATTCCTTGTCTATCTGTGTTAGCCGTGACCCTATCACACTGTTTCCTCATGGGAATCATTAACTGAATTGAAGCTTTGGATGGATTTTGATGCTTGACTGCTTTTTTTTTTTTTTTTTTTTTTTTTTTTTTTTTTTTTTTTTTTTTTTTTTTTTTTTTTTTTTTTGGTCAAATCTATAGAACATTCACCAATGACAGAGAACCATTTTTTCCCCACTTCTTTTCATATTCATTATTGCTCTGTTGACAGGTTAACCTATAGGATTAAAAAACCTAAATACCTTTACTTTGAATTGATAACTTGCAGAAAGCACACAGAGCCTCTGGAAGTCCTTATGTAAAAGGTACATTATCTCTTTAACTTAATGGAGTTTTCCTTTCAAATAAAAGACCTATGACTTCAAATAGTCTTCAAACTTCAGGCTTTTCTCCCCTGTCTTTTTTTTTCTGCTAAAATATGGAGTAAAATCATATTTTTGTCTGATGCTCTTTCATCATGACTTTGAATGAGTGTGAAACTTGCCCTGGAAATAAATGATTGTGTTAATTTTCCAACAGTTATTCAAAAAAGGAAAATGCCTTCATAAGTCATGTCTTTATAGATTTGATTGAGAGTCTATTTTCAAGTAGAAGGGAACAGTCACATTTATTTCAGATTTTTTTCCCAGATTAGGCTCTATTTTTCCTCTGTCTTCTTTCACTTTCTAAATACATGTTTTATAATGTGCTTATATCATTATATTTCTTGTGACTGTTTTTAATATTTCTTGTGACTGTTTTTAATCCAGTAGATTTATGTTCAGAAACCTAGAATCATAGTATTGTTTAGGATAGAAAAGACCTCTRAGATCACTGAGTCCAACCATTAACCCAGCATGATTCCACCATTAAGCCAAGTCCCYGAGTGCCACATCTACACATCTTGTAGACACCTCCAGGGACRGKGACTCGACTACAAAAATGTAGYATCTCATGTGGTGTTGACTTAGAATGAATATTTTACCTCTCTGCAAGGGAGCACACTTTGCTCCTAGTTTTATCTACAGGATAAAAGCAATTTGGATTTTTTTTTTTCAATAAAGAAAAGCAGGAGACAGCTGCTTAGTTTTACAGCTCTTGTCTCCACTAACATCCTCATTTGTTCTTATGGGAAGATTCATTTTCTTCCTCCCAATCAGAATCAGTGGTCAAATGGAAAATGTGAATGGCATATAACGAAGTAAATAAGGCACTGTGTGAGGGGAAATTTGGTTGGTTAGAGCACAGGTCTAGGCTGTAAGGACAATAATAGAGCTCTAAAAGTGCCATATGGTGACTAAAAAGCTCAATTTGTTTCAGAAGCGCTGCATTACACAAGATAAAAGACCTTTTATAGCAGCTTCTTTATATCTCATCTTTGCAAATCGACCCTGTTTTATTCCGTCACTCATTTACATATTTTTCTGTTGTTAATAGCAAATGAAAGAGAGCTCCAAATTTCTCAAGTTCCATAAAAAGTCTTAAAATAATAAAAAGATTTATTCTTTACAAGGTTGTATATGTAAGAATAGTCTTARAGCTAGTAAATACATCTATTACACTTTTGCTCGAGACAAATATAATAAAATAGGCTGTATGGATGGTGATAAGAGTTATCTATAAAATCAGATTTCAGTAACATATTCCAGATGAGATTGTTAATCAGCTAGGCCATGAAATAAGTCACGAGCATTTTTCATTTTCAATYGACATAATACCAGTTTCATGTATACGTACTAAAATATATGTTATCTATATTTCAGATTTACAGAAAATAAAGCAGACATTGTTTTAGGAAAGAAAATTAATATATGCCTACAAAGAAAACAAATTACATTGCTCTTCTATTTATATACACCCTTAATTTAGCAAAAAAAAAGCTTTATAGCTAAATAATTGACATGGTTTAACTGCAGCCAGCAGCTAAGTACCATGCAGCTGTTTGCTCACTCCCTGCTCTTCCCTTGTGGGGAGGAACAGGGGAAAAAMCCATAAACCTCATTGGTTGAGATAAAAACATGTTAATAACTGAAGCAAAATGTAATACTACTAATAATACTAATGATAGCCATACAACTAATAACAGTGGTGATATACTAATATCWCTAATAATACTGACAGTAATAAAGTAAGAGAGAGGAATAAAACCCAAGAGAAAGAAGTGATGCCCAATACAGGTGGTCACCACCCAGTGACCGATGCCCAACCCAGCCCTGAGCAGTGATTGGTGCCTCCTGACCAGTTCCCCCAGTTGATATGCAGAGTATGATATTCTAAGATATGGAATATCCCTTTGGCCAGTTTGGTTCAGCTCTCCCAGCTGTGGTCCCTCCCAGCTCCTTGTGCACCTGCTCAATGGCACAGGATGGGAACCTGAAAAGCCCTTGACTCAGGGTAGCAATTGCTTAGCAACAGCTAAAACAGCAATGTGTTATCAACAATGTTCTCATACTGCATCCAAAACACAGCACTGTACCAGCTAACAGGAAGAACATGAACTCTAACCCAGCTGAAAACAGGACAGTAATCAAATTCTTTGTGTTTTCATTTCTGTACAAATAAGAAAAATATACATAAAGCCAACATTTGATATAAATATATATGACTTGGTTTTACTCTTGCTTAGCATAAATCAAAGGTTGCTCAGCTAACAGCTCCAGAAATGCAGAAATGTATGTATGAAGTGAGAATTAAGTCAGACTCTCCTTTTGACATAGCTTTTAATTTTTTTTTCTTCTGAGGTGTAGTATTATGTGCAGTCCTCTCAGCAGAAACAACACTATCTTTGTTAAGGGCTTAAAATGTATTTGCAGGCACACAAAAAAAAAGAACTGATATTAATGCAGAATGAAGCTTTGGAGTAGGAATTAATTTGCCATATATTCCTGAAAAGCACAAGAGTGTTTACAATAGTAAAGGATAATTGCAATTTTTCATTAAGTATCTAACTTAYAGAGTTACTTGCAGTGGTTTAGAAAGCCAACAACCTGGACTGATCCCAAAAAATCACAGACAGAGATTTCTTTGATATGCCAGTAGCCAGCAGCAATACTCARTGCCTTCTGATAGACATGCAGTATCTTTAAATTGAATCCTGGCACTTCTTTATAAAGCCAAGCAAAAATCTTAGAAGTATACAGGACAGAAATGAAAACTGGCCAGGAAAATGTTTTGAGACAGAATTGTATCATCARAAAATTTAGAAATAAGTGTCAGAAGCTCAAGCACAAGAAAAGATAGAGTAGAAGATAAAGGTTCAGAGTACTCTATTCTTGAACAACCAGTGTTCTTGGAAAAAAGGTGAGGACTCATGGCATAGACTTTTAGCAGTGAAACTGGCCAAAGAAAAGTGAAAAGAGGAGATTTTAGAGAACATAAACAGAATGTCTCTCTCCTTCCCTTTAGCCTTTTTCCTTCAGGTTCACTGCTTAAAAAAAAAGCAAAACAAAGCAAAACAAAACAAAACAAAACAAAACAAAACAGAAAAAACAAAACCAACATAAGGAAAACCTGACTCTGGTGCTCCAGAAGCATGCCCAGTGGAGAATCAAAGAGGGACCTCTTATGGCCTGGGGAGTACGAGTTTCCCTGCACCATAAATAAATGAGTGCACAAAGAGTCATAGAGCTATGTATTTTTCATGAGAGAAAAGATGGACACCAGCAGCAATGAGAGACTGACATTTTATAACAAGGAAATCACATTCTTCTCATAGTTACTACAAAAGGAGAKAGTGAGAGCACTGTATGAGAAAAATAGAACAAAAAGCATATATAAGGATTTTGTTTTTAAAGTGCCATTTTCAATACTTAAATACACCTAGATTTGGACTGCTCTGTATCCTAAAATGCATCTGATTTCTGAAAATATCAAAATTTGGCCTTTAGCCACAGTACCTGAATATCATAGAAAAAGGTTTATTTCTGCCATATAATTTTAAAAAGGGAAACCCTTGTATTCTTATTTTGGCAAATTCAGCCCAGTATTTTTAATTACTGATTTACAAAAAAAATGTTTACCTAGGATTTCATTAAGACTTYATACTTAATGAGCTACACCCAACTATGGTTGCTGTCATGTACTGTTGCCTTGTGTGAGTGAACTATGATGMACAAAACTGTCATTCCTGATTTTTAATTCTTATTAATAATTAAATTGTTGATTGCTTTGAAATCAAACCATTAGCAGTGGTGCAAGTAGGAACACTCTGCAATTCATCTGAGGGACCTCCAGAGAGCGAAGGTCTGACCAGGAGTATGGGAGCATTAGAAGAGCTGTATTTCCAGTGTGAATTACTGAAGGGTGATGAGCCATCATCACCTTGCCCTGTAATTTCTTGTGTTTACTCTGCAGATGTCTAACACATGTAACAGGGAGACTTTAATACCCTCTCAACACTGGAAATTGAGGCAGAATTTCCTGAAATCAGAAAGATGCATAGCATGTTACATCCTTTATTATGGTAAGCAGAAAGTATGGCCTGCTAGGGACCCCATGGAGTATTTTCAAGTGCTCATTCAAACTCTGAACTTTATTCATGCTCCTTTTATTTCTAATTAAACAATTATCTTCATACACTAAAGGTAGAAGTGCTGAACAGAAGCAATTGGTACTTGCAATACTTGCTTCATCTGCTAGCAGTGGACTTTAACATCCTTCACTCCCTCACAATGTCATTTAGCTCTTGTTTAAACAACTTCAGTGTTTTTATTTCTTCAGCTGTGACTGCTGGGCCATTAACTATAGTCACATCTCTCAATATGATAATGGCTTTGCAATTTTCAAGCACCTGTTCCAGATCTGTTTTCCTTCAAGTTTACTTTATGAATATATTTCTTCTGGAGTTACTATCTAGCATAAACCGAATGATACACTACAGTGGAATAAAACTAACACACACAACTAATTTTAGAGGATTTTTCTGTCAGCTCCTGGCCCTCTTAATATATGCATTTATGTGATTCTCCATGTCTCTGCTTTTTGCGTTTGTTGTGCTAAAATACATTTATATTGATTGACCACATTTGAATTGAATAAGTAACCCTATGTTGAAAAGAAAATCAATGCTGTTTTGATTCTGAACATATCATTCTTTAAGCAGGAAAAAAATATTCCCCAATTAAACATGTGCAGGAAACCATACAGACAAAAGTACAGAGTGATCTTTCAAAATCAGGTCCTTTAAATATGTATGTAATAAAAATGGGCCAGGTTTTTTCATAGCCACTATCAAGTAATGAGAGAAAAGAAAGGGATTTAAAATTACCTGCTGAAAAGACAAAGTGATTTCCATTTCTCTGCATCCTCATTCTCTTTTCATGACAATTTAACTCATTTTGCAGCTGTCCTATGCCTACCTCTGGAATCTACATCTTAGGCTTTTAGTAAGAGTCTAGACTGTCAATTTTTATCTGGGGGCTTCTGAAGTTGCTAATAATTTACATCAATGGATGTAGACTGCCAGTAACACTGAACCTGCTTAAACCAAATATTCCTGAATCCTAACTGACCATTTCTAACGAGACTATTTTAACTCTGCATTCAGTAGTTTTGCATCCATTATGTCCTTGATGTGCCTAAGGAACTTGTTCATTGCGGGCTTTCCACTTAAAAATCCACATGAAAAATGAAAGCATATTCAGGATAAAAAAATAACAACACTGATCATGGATCAGCTTCAGGTCTATTAGCTGGTCTAACCTCCCCATATATACCAACATATCTAGTTGCCCAGAAACAATTTAAAAATTTTTGCTTCTAACACTTATTTTGTTTTTTYCTCCCATGAACATTCCTCTGGCAAATAGAACCACATAACCCAAGTCTATGGACATAATTAAGRATTATTTATATGAGCTAGGATTTCTGGGACTGAGTCTTCAGCTCACACCTTCTATTGTTTCACAATCAAAGTCATTAAACTTATTGCAATAAAGCCTGAGTCTGARCATGCCTGACATATCCCCAGAGATTATAAAAGGTGCATCTTCTTCTTTGTTTCTTTCTCTGCAGTCCTGGATTACTTAACTCTTGAGGGAGCTCTGGGATGCACTTTCTGTCTAAATGTCTAAATGAAAGTTGTCACGGTGATGTATCTCTAAGGAGAAGATAAAACATTATTCTTCAGAGCCAAGAGACCTCCTTACTCTGAAAATAGTCTTTAAACTYAAATGCATTCCTGAACCAACATATTTCAGGGCAAAGAAGTGGAAGATAAAAGCTGWCGTGACTCTTCCCACATACATTGTGGAGAACCAAAAACATTTAGCTTGTTACTCAACTAAAATTGAAGATAATGAAGGAGCGGCTGTCAAGAGAAACAGTATAGACACTGCTGGCTACAATGAAATGAGCACTGCATTTCCTCTCCTTAGTGGGAACTCTAAACATCACAGGCTACTGCTTTGTACCACTTTTCAGCCCTATCCTTGTCAAAGAGACTGCATATCCTACTGCTGCAATCCTACTACTTTCCTCTATAGTTTGCTGATAAAATGGATTATTCCATTGAGGCTGAAGGACAGAGATAGGACACWTTCTTTGTGCCATATCAGTTCCTTTTTCTCTCACAAGGTTAACCATTTTACTTTCTCTAAAAATACATGTTCACTCCATGTTCTCTGCTCCACACTCTTATTTTGTACATCTCAAACCCTGTGACCATGATGTCAGCTGCATCTTTGTGCCAAATTCTCAGTGTTTCATGTCACCCATACTGCCACCTCTTTGCTTCTCCCCTTGGTGTCCCCATGGTCTCTCCTTGTCCCCACACTTTATCCTTCCATTATTGATCCCCGTCAGCTCCTATGGTCTCTCATGTGCTGTCCACACTCACAGCTCTCAAACACATCTCTTCATCCATGCTGTGACTCCCTGATCATGACATTTTATGTCTCTCTCCTTTCTCTCTTCCCCTCCCTGTTTTCAGGAATGTTGACACTTCCAAAGCAAAACTTCTTCAGCATGTCTTCCACAGAAAGAACTTTCATATTTGCTTTTTTTTTTTTTTCCAACTACTATAGTATCTCAGTTACTTTGAGATAAAATATTAAAGTTGGTTTTGATTAGCTTCCATTTCCTTCCTTTTATGTTCATATCAGTATTCTTGCACACAAACTAATCTTCTTACTTCACCCCTTATAACTGTTCTAAATTCCTCTGTTCTCCACTGTTATCTAAAACTGTGATAGGGCTACAGCTTTAATTTTTTTTGGTGTTTTATCAGAACAACAAATCATCCTGTTTTTTTAGTCATCTTGGACTTCTTCTTTCTGAAATGAACTTACAACTATTTATARCAACAAAAGTGGAGGGCAGTATCTGGAAGGACAAAGCTTTGTTCCCAACACTGGAATGAGTAATCTGTTATGGGGCATACACAAGAGTGCAGAGAGGCCACTCTCATTAAAAATRCATGTTAATTCCTTAAGCAATGCTCCTCACAGCCTTTCCAGAAATGCAATGTTCCTCATAACCTCCCTAACATAGCCTAAGCCTTTGACTCTCAGCTGGCACTTCCCAGAAAACAGAYATTAACAAAGCCTTGCAGTAGCAGYGATGAATAGAGAGTATTAGATCCTTCAGCTCTCTGTGAAGAGAAAATGAGTTTTAGTGGCACAAAATTAGACCTTTATTCTCTGGTCCAGAGGGAACTTTCMGTTATGCAGTTAAACAAATGGCATATACTCATTTTCTCTTCATTTGTTGGCAGTATCTGTGMAGGCTTTATCCTTGGGAGACTGTTGGTATTGTGCCATTTAAGATTAATTGAGCAAGGTTAGGAATTAAATTAATATGTTTCTATTAATATTTGAACAACATATTACCACTGCCTATTTTTGTTTTAATCTTTTCTACAAAGATTATTTGTAGCTCTCTGTGCACCACAATATCATTATAAATACTGTCTAAATGAAAAACCTCTATTCAAAATATGTTTGATATTGCGAATTAAAATACATACTACAAGGTGAACGCTTGTAATAAATGTATTAGTAAAATAAATGTATATGTGCATTAGCTAATTATTTAATTCACTCTTCCMAAACAGCAGCAGAATGAATCCATATATGTGACACAATTCCATAAATTAGTCACTCTATGAGTAAACTGACCTTGCTTAACCCCACTAAATAGTCCTAGAAGGTTAAAAAAATAATATTTTTGCATGATCAGAAATTCAATTACTCAACCTCCAAACCCTAGATCTATTTATAAAAAGAAATCTACTATTCTTAAGTGAAGTMATAATTTTAATTTTACTCTGTTGGTCCAAATACAGGCAGTAAATTGGGAGTAAATCTCAGAGGACTCTCCAGATTAAAAACCACCCAGTCCACTCAGCAGTTCATGTTTTCTCAGTGGAAAGACCAGATTTGGTGGTGGTGTAGAAAAACAGATATATAGTTTACCAAATTACGTGCATGATGATAAACTAGGAAATGTTACAAACAGAGAAAAGAGGATAACAAAGAATAAGGTGGCAATATGAGCAGGAGCAGGAGCTTGAGCTTCATGTGGCAAAAAAAGAGCAGATCAGCACCTTCTAAAAATAGCAATCTAAACCATAACTTTTCCTGATGAAAATTCTTGGAAACAATAATCCTAAGAGAGACTAAAAGGATAGASACGTTGTAAATTGGTTGAATTTGTGAATCTGTGGTGGGAAACAAAGGAAGCCAGAATGATTTTGAGGTGGATACCCACAAACTGTGTGGGCTGGGACACCATGAGCCACTTTCTACAGAGCACTGACAAAACCATGTCTATAATCTTACATCTCAGTATTAGAAGCTGCCAAGAGTGAGAATATTTGAGGAAAATAAAGAAATACGTGCATGCTAGAAATGGAGTATTCATACAAGGAAAGATGAAACTTATGACAAAAGCCCAACCAAGACTCCAGAAATGGGATATAACACTTAACTCCYGAACTTCTGTCTCTATGTCTATATTTATGACTTATTTAAAATATCCTAGTTTGGCATAACAACAAGAATTTCTTCTTGACACCTTTAAAATAAAGCTACTTCATAAGAAAAAGCCTAACACATATTTAAAACCTAACACATATTTAAAACCTAACACATATTTAAATTTGGCAGATAAAACCACTTTATTTCCCTTTAATTTCCATTTTGAGATGCTGGTGATTATGCACTGCTTACATGTAGTGCTGAAACATAAAAAAAAATATTTCAGGAGATACAAAATTGAGGAAGGAAAAGTTAAAACTTTGTTCAAATATATTACAATAGAGAGTTGATAGAATTTCTTTAGGCTTTCTGCACTTCAGTGTGTTCTGAGCAAGGGCTCATGTTTTGCACCTCTTACAGCTGTAGTATCTTTTCCTGGCTCCAATGTGTTAATTTGGAGAGGATATCAGAATATTTTATATGCAGGTTTATATGTAAGTGAAAATGCTCTTAAAAGATGAAAGAATCTCCAAATATTTGTGACAGTAAGATGGAATTAGAATCAGATTTTTTCCCCATACATTTAACAATGTGAAATATTTAAACCATAATTAAAAAAATTGATTCGCTTTGAAGCAGACTTTTTTGACCCTGTATGGATGTCAAATGGAGGAACTGTTATTTTTGTATCTGTCATTTAAACTGACTGATAAATTTTTACTTCTCTTGTAAGAGCAGTGACAGAAAAGGGGCAGGAGGTCAGAGCCAACCCACCTCTACTCAAGGCAGGACACAGTGAAAAATTGCTGAGATTCACCATTTTCAATGTGAAAATCAGTGAGGTTGTGCAGAGAAGTGAGGATTGTCTAGTATTTCCTGACAGTCCCAGTTTCCTCTGATGAGTCTTTCTCAAGGACAGCAAGACAGTGGGTTCTCTGGTTTCCTGAAGCATTTTTCTGTCCTAAACCTGAGAGATTTGCTAGAATTTATAGCCATGACAAGAACAAAATGTCAGAGGGTTTTAACCAGATGTTAGACCAAAGAGCAGTGCTTTGTGTTCATTAAAATAACTCAGAAGGCACTTGCAGGTAGTCTCCAAGGTCTTTATTGTTGTTTCTTTTTCTTATCAGAGAAAATGTTAACTAGGCAATGATGGTCCAGTTAAAAAAGCTGCTTCTTCCCCASCYCCTCCCCCCAAAAAATAAAAGTCARATTAAGATTGAGAATATACGGAATTTAATTTTAATGCCAAAAATTGTGAGTTCTCTGAAATGGCAAAAATTGTGAGTTCTCTGAAATGCAGGCAGCACATATAAATATCTGTGTCTTGGATAAATATATGAAAACAAACTGCTCGATATCTTGAAGAAATAAGTGTGGATAACTGATGAAAAGAGCAGGTATTTCACTTCATCCTAGACTCCTTCTGGAGATTTTGTTAGTGATACTGACTTTTGAGGCAAGTTAATTAGCTGATCAGAGACCTAACCCTAAAAAAGCCAGAAGCAAGGGTCACTTCAAAGGTTTTTCTAAATAGAGATCTGGTAGATTTTCAAGGCCATCACATTTTCACTTCGATACTTCTTTTGATTATTGTGTTTCCAAAAGAGATATTAAATTTGGAAAGTCTTGTGTGAATGATCTCACAGAAAAAAATGTTTCATGTAAATATGAGTAGTGGTTTTGAGAGTGCAGAGATGCTCAACAYTTAGGGATATCTTTATCCCTGTGATTCAGGGATCTTTTAGTCAGTCTCTTCACAAAAAATTCCTGCAGACAATTCCTTTGTCAGTTTGTTTTAGGCAGTAACCTCTTAAATTCCTCCACAAGGAGTTGCCTGGACAGACCTATGCACTGAGTTTCTCTTAAGGATTTGTACAATGAGAAACTTTTGRTGCTTTCCTGTTTTCTGTCTTTACAACCTGATGCTCACAGTCCTTTATGTTCTGCAGGGAGCGGAATCGAGCAGGGAATGGCAGCTGCCCCTTGGAAAGGATGGCTAGAATGGAAAGAGGGCACAGTGATACAGGTGACAGAAAGCCAAAGGATGAGGAAAACTGGTGGGAKGAGATGCCAAACAGGCAGGGCAAGTTTTGTGCCAGCCCTGGGATGTTGGGGAGGGTGCACAGCTGAACCAGGATACAATTCAATCCCGTTTGGAATGCACTGTCAAACRTCTCTTGAGATTAAAGTCAGAGGCTGGGCCTCAGATTTATTTTTTTTTTTAGTTGAAATTAATGGATGTTTTTATAAAACTGACCAAAGCAAACAGCATTTTTTTAAACATGTATATCATAAGTTTATGAAATTTGCAACTTTAGCAGCAGATGCTGCTTTCTGGCCCTGCTACACACTGTATCTTGATTCAATATGGAAAAAATAGGTCTCTTCAAATACATGTGGTGTTTATTCAAACACAAGTACGCACAATAAGAAAGTCTGATACTTTCAGCATATATTTTTCCCCCAAAAGCAATTTACCAAACTGACCTTTGAAAAAGTTCTCAYACAAAATTAAGCTAAATAAACCTAATAACCATTAAATTATTAGTCATTTAAATAGCTTATTAATTAATTAAGACACGTAAAGTTTATTTTGAAAATAAGATTGCATTAAAAAAATAAATTTAAGGATCTTTCTCTGTTTTGTTCTACTCRACAAACAAACTGCAAGCCGTAATAATTCTAAAATTTGGTGTTTTAACCAGAAAAAGGAGAACAAGTTGGCCAACAAAGCCACATTAAACCCTGGAGCAAAACAAATACTTAAAGTGTGATTACTTGCTGTTGTAGCAAAGTATTTCAAGAAAATGGTCTTCCCACTTTAAACATCTTTTCACAAGCCTAACATTCTGAAGTAATTGTATAAATGTATACATTTATGAATATATCTATACTATATATAATATTTACGTACTTATATTTTATGATTTAATACTATTTTTTATGCATTGCTCTTCTAAGGGCTCATATCTGTATAATTCAACCACAAAACTAAAACAGACAGAAGGAAATACTAGAAGTTTTAAGAACATATGTTCTCATTTATATAAACCACTTAGGTTAATGTGAATTTTTTCTTTGAATATTTTGGGAGCAGAGTGGCAGAATGCAGTTGGTCCATGAAGCCAACTGGATGAAGCAATGAAACAAACTCTGAGAAAGAGTGGCAGTTTATAACACCTGCAACAATATTCCTGCAGAAGTTTGCTTTTCCCAGGAGGACAATATTTATTAATGCAATGTTGCAATGAAGTTAGTGTCTTATGAAACCCTTCATTTATTTACATTGCTGCTTCTTTCCTGCTGACATAAATCAGCTTGTAATGGATGCAGGTTGTATAGTCCTGTAGTAATTTGAACATAACAAGCTATGGCACAGGTCAGCAAAGTGCGATGTCTCTCAGTTTTTCTGCACGTAAAAGCCTTTTACAAAAAAGGTAATAAGGCAGAAAAGACCATAAATGTAAAAAAAAAAAAAAAGTGCCTACATGCATGTGAATCACAGTTCCAGGTAGCACCAGTATAATGAGACAAGTTCAAACTGGGATCACTTCCCAGCCTCATTTCCACCTGCAGGTCTTCCTCAGACACCGATCCACAGGCTCATTTGAAGCATGRAGGTGCTCAATTAGATGTTTTTATGATGCCTATTAAATTATACAAGGTGCTCTATGCTCAGCCCTGTGAAACACTCATTAGCAYGGTGTTAGAATGGTGAGCAAGCTTGATTGCAAAAGCAGAGGTTGGGAAAGGTTTTCTGAATCAAGCTGATTTTAATTGCCTGCTACCTCACACACTGAGTGCTGCTGCAATGCCTCACCCTAATCTGGAGTATTAAAGGCTCTGCCAGCTGTGCCCATGCTTTCATCTCCCTTTCACTAACATCTTCATCAAGAGGACATAGGACTGAAGGTAACCAAAGGAAAGGCAAATGCTTCTTGGCTTCAAGAGCCCCCTTAGCAAGACTGGTCCTCCAGGCAATAAGATGCTCAGCTTGACTCTCATATCTGAAATAGCCAGCTTGACTTGATTTCCTTARCTTGCTCAACTCTCTGTTGCTGCTTTGCAAGGCTGCTGGAGCCTGCTGCAAGTATTCAGCACCCTGGAAGCTGCTGGGAGTTTTTTATTTCATTCGCTATTTCTCCCAAGCACTTGTCTTCAAAGGGAGCCTCAATTACTTCAAATCAGACTGACAGCTTGCATGAAACRCATCTGTGAATCCTCTGACTCACATCCTGCCTTTGTTCACTGTTAACCCTACTGTTACTTGGCTTTTCTTTGAATTTCCACCTTCCTTGCARCTACCTGTAACTCAGCAGTGAGCCAGGGAGGACACTGATGTGTGACTAACACTGGGAACATGTGACAAAATGTGTGACAAGTGTATGTCAACAGCRGAGAGGCCGTAGGACAAAACCACTTAATAGCACAATAATGGCTGCACAACGCAGCACTGGGAAGGGATGATCCCAGCAGTGCCTTGCCAGGGAAGAAAAGTGCATTAGAGACACCCATGGGAGACACCTCGTTGTCTCTGTCATATCTGGGGATGGATTTGCTGTASAGCTCCTTCAGGGGTGCTCTGGGCTCCCTGCACAGTTGGGTGATGCTCCGACAGAAAAGCACAGAGAGGGTGTGAGGTGTGGTCTGTCTGCCTGAAGAGGGAACATTCCTGCTTCTAATCCACAGTGTAATTTCAGGCTACATTAGACTGGTGCATAACACATTTCACACAAATATTTACTAAGGGATGACTCAGGTGATAGCATTAACATATCACTGGCTCAGAATGTTTCTATTCCCACACTGACTTCCTTAAGAGAGAATCAATACCTTCTACATGACTCATTTACAGCAAAAATAATTGAAAAAATTTATTTTGTCTGTGGCTGCTACGTAGAATATGGGGAAATGGCATTTCCTAGGATTGCTACACAATGCTTCTTTCATATTAAGATGTCTCTGAATGGAGAAAGTGACTTTTAGTAATGACCTCAGTCACAAAATAATATACACAAGATAACGAGATAACAGCTGTTATCAAATCAGCTTCTAGACATGAAGAAGGAATCATGTATCTGGAACCTTSCTTGCTCTTACCAGCTACAACCTTTGATCTGATATCTGTCTCCTGTGTTTTGTACAACCTTTGTAGGTTCCTGGGCAAAAGCCTCACAGGTGCCAGCAGGGAGAGGTGACCAAAGGTTAGACTGGCAGGACAGAAGAGGGCCAGACTCAGGGATGCTCTGCAGTCACRCCACAAGAGCAGAAGCAACCAATGAAGAAAGAAGATCATTTTAACCATGATATAAATGGGGCCCAACTCAACTCAACTCACCATACACTGGGTAAAATTCTAAACGATACATTTTGGGAATTCAGCGCAAGCATGACATCAGTGATTGAAGTCTGTCGTGTTTTCTGCTGAGCACCATTGCTCAGGAAATATTGTGAAGAACCCCGAGCACAATGGCAATGATCACAGGCTCTGCAGTGGTGATTGAAAGTCGCAATCAGTAGAATGATGACAGCTTATTTGGAGGAGACTACAGTATATATGACAGTAGTTTTAAATATCTGGAAAAAAACTGAGAGAAATCTTAAAAATTTTCCCCTTGTCCATTGAATGAAAAAAAGGGGGAGGAAAATGTTGTTTATTTTTAGTAAGGAAAATTTAGGTTGGAAAACTTTCTATCTATAAGAATTTTTAACTAGGAAGACTGGAAATGCTGGCATAGCCAGACTTTGGAGAACAGATTGTATGAACAACTATAAAAGATGGCAAACATTACTTGATCTTGCTTCAGTGAGAAAGCAAGACCAGTGATCTCTTTGAAATACCATAGAACATTTTTCACTTATTCAGTAAGTGAATATTTGTTTATTAAACAAATATTATATGCTAAATAAACAAATATTAACTTACCAAAGGAAGCACTGCTAGCAGCAGTAATTCTTTTTTTCTCAGCAAACATATGCTGTGCTGAACCATACTTATAAACATTGCACGCTAGAAAAGGATAAACTGAGAGCAGATTTTCGTTTCCATGGCCATATGTCAAGGTCAGTTTTTTATTTACCTGTTCTCCCCAGCAGCTATGTCTGCTGTAAATTAACTCGATAGACTTTCTCATAGGAAAAAGATACAAAGAGGATAATAAGTCAATGTACATTCATTGCTTTCTCTTTAATATTTTTTAAATACATATTCCAAAGGCTTTCTAGAGTTCTGGCAGCTTGAGCAATATTTTCACACATATGTCTTTTTGTGAAATGCATAAAGTGTGTTAGGAAGCTAAAAGCAAAATGTGTATATGGTGTATGATAACAGGAGGAAAGAACTAAGGAATTGAATTCCTCCTAGGCTGTAGGTGCTAATAGCTGCCTGTGTGTCTCCATGGCCTACTGATGGGCTGGTTGATGGCAGTAGTGAAAAGGTTCTAGGAAAAGCAAATAATTCCTTGTGCATTTCTCAAAGCTGTCATTTCTTTGGAGGTGTCTTTCAAAAAAGGCACCAAAGAGCTCTTTGCAGAAAGGCAACAAGAAAACAGGGCAGGGGTGGTTGTTGTTATTAACTCCAGAGCTAACAGAGAAGAGGAAGGTACAAAAAAATGGCAGCAGGATAAGGAGAGCAGCACCAGTGCAGGGCACCATGCTGYTCATTTTCATCCCTGCAAACCAACACACAGTTGGACAACTCATCTTTTCATAGACTTCATATCTGGTCCTTACATGCGATCACAAGACAATTCCCTTCTTTGCTAGTTTTTATTTTCTTTCTGTTCCCATAAATGATCTTTTTTTTTTTCCCTTGAATGTTAACTTGGGCAGCCCATGAAAAAGAAATGGAGAAAAAGAAGGACCAGAACAAAAAAACCTTATGTAGTGGTTGAGAAGACAAGCACTGAGCAATGGCTGTGCTGCCTGCTTAGGGTGGTTCTAGGTATTTGTATATTTTTCCGTATCTGCCCCATTAAGAGCAGAAGGTGGTAGCAGGGTGGCAGAAAAGAGTCTGAGAGCTCAGGAGGACTGGAAGATGATTAGAATGATGCTGATGCCATGGTGCTGCTGCCGTGGTGCTCACAAACCATCTCTTTTAGCCCATCTTGCAGCCATGCTAACATCACACGAGCCTCCAACACAAGCAGACTGGCAAGCCAGGTGTTATGGGGCACCAAATCTGCAGTATTTAAAGCAAGTGTGACAATGCTCATGGGGATGGTTGTACCCTGATACAGAAATAACTTATGAAAGAAAAACATGCCAATGAAAATAGATCCTAGCTCATCCACAGGACATCTAAAAGTTCTGAMACATCTCTWTCCCCACAAGAAATTTTCCTCTTGRCTCCCAGAGAGAATCAAGGGTTTTGGCATTTTTTCTTAATTGTCTTCTTCTATTTTACAGTCATGTTTATRTAACTAGAGAATTGGGCTTAATGCACAGGGTTGAATAACTCATTTGCAGCTAATAATTATAATTTGTAAAATCAAGAAGTCATGCAGGCAACTGACTGCCTAAAATTTATTTATGTGAAAGATTTCCTGAATAAATATTGTATATATGCTCTGTTATAAAAGCACAAAAATCACAGTCTATTCACATAAGATTTGTAAATGAATGTGAGAAAATACTATTTGTAATTACTTACTGCTAGTAGTTGGCCCTTCTAAACATTCTCTCCAATTTAACAGACCCAGGCTGTGATTGCACAATCATGGATATTAATGGTGGAAAAGAACCAGAAAATTCTCTTCTSTAGCTGAATACTGCTGTCCTCTCTCTTTGTGATGTACTTCCTAACAAAAAGCCGTGAGGAATTTCTACAGTGTCTGTGCATTCCTTTGATGCTTTGTACTTGCCCAGTTTCAAAATCTTCAGCGTTGCTTTGAGCATGTCTGCTCAGCTGAAACCGTGTTAATGACAGTGGGKTTTTTTTCTGCTTCCTGAGACTGATGCTTTCTTTGAAGGCCCTTGCTCATTTAAATCTTTGCCTGGTAGTTAAAAAGCTTTGCTACATGCCTGTGTGACAGGCATCAGTGTTCTGCCTGCTTCGTACCACGTGTCTCGCTTTGGCTCGTTATAAATCATAACTCACGGACAAGACACTGCTAAAACTTGAGTGAGAGAATGCTCAGAGAAAATCAAAATGCCAATTAGGAAATGACAAATGCAATGTGTTCTTATTTATTCAGGATTATAACTTCTAAAATAARTTCATCTCAGTATCTAAATCACAGCAGGGGGGTTTGTCACTAAACTATCCAGAAGAAGATCTGCTAAGTCTCTGATTACCACTGACCATGTCYTGTGCCTGCCTGACAGTAGCTCATCATCAGGCAAAGAGAGTGCTGAATGCAATRAAYCACTCTCTCTCAAACACACTACTTRTTTTCAGATACGTATCACTGGAGAAAGCCCAAACACAGCGTCCAAGCAGTTGCTCACCACAGAAATGAAAATAGCAGAGTGGGAAAAAATACCTTACAGAACCATGTGGTGCATCCAAGGAGCCTGGCCACTGCTGTATGGAGCACCCTTCTTCAGGGCTGTCTTGTTTTACCCATTGGCAGATGAGGCTGTTTCTGTTTGCTAAGCACCAGCATTGTGCTCACCTGGGCAAATACAAACAGAATCGCTCAGCCAACACATTTATATCACAGAGCTCAATCTGGGAGGTGMTCATTACCTTCTGAAGATTTTAAGTATTTTTTTTTCAGAATCAGAAAGATGAGAGAAAATTTACTAAAGACACTACAAAGGAAAAAAAAAGAAGAATGATAGTCAAATTTGCCCTAGATTTTACAGTACATGTCACCAGAGCAGCAGCAAGCAATTCTTCTTAGTCTTTGCATCCTTTTTTTTCTTGAGAAAGAGGAAACAGCAATTAGTCCTAACACGAACAGGTATGAGATATCCTGGTGTCAATTACTGTCTCCATAAATGCATAGAAGAATAGTGAAGAGAACTGGGGTATTTCAAAATTGGTACTTAATTAGTAATGCTCTTTCACTTGCGTTCAGCCACACTAACTGGAGCTAACACGTAACCTAGAAATGTCAGGCTAGATTAGGTGTGCACGACAGTTCAGGTACTGATATGGAAAGGTGCTTAACACTAACTCTGAAGGATGGATCAAAATGTGTACAAGAAATAGAGCATCTGTACTTTTGTACACTTTGTGAATGTACTGCTTAGAGTCAGCTTGTATGTCTACTCTGAAGAGCACACCTGAGGTTAGAAACATCTTCATACATTTTTCACTTTTCTGCCTTCCCTACTTATCTTTTCTCCTCACTGCCATCTGCAGAAGCATGAAGTAATGCCTTTCAATCACTCCTGGAGGGGCTGCTCTATCTGAACAATTTGCTGGGTCATTGCAATTCACCTCTGGGGTCAATGCGAGACAACCCTGAGGGATGAAGCCTGCTCTGAATTAACGCAGAATYATAAAATCATTAAGGTTGGAAAAGGCCTCTAAGATCAAGTTCAGCCATTGCCTCAGCACTGCTGAGCCCACAACTAAATCACTTCCCAAAACACCACACGTATGTTTCTTTTAAAACATTTTCCTGGACACTCCATTCCAATACTTGACCATTCTTTCAGTTAATATTTTTTTTTCTAATATCTACTCCAACCTTTTAATAATATCAACAATCAAAGAATAATCAGAGAATGAAGGTGACTTGTTTAAGAGAAGCAAATGAAACAGGATTCCACCGTATTTCTGTGTAGTCAGAAAGCAAAAATGGTGAGGATTTCCCCTCATCTCTTCATACCTGCAGACTTCAAAGTCCTGCTCTRCAACAAAGATCTCCTTGTTTTTGTTAATTGGTTGGGTGGAACATTTTATCTCAGTTACATTCTCAGAATAAGTTTTGATAGCTGAGCTAATTAAGGTTCAGGTATTATATACTAGGGCAAATTTTAGGCAGAATGTTTCAAATTTGGTAGAATTATATGACAGTGGAAAATATTTTATAAAGCTAGGCAGTCTTAATGACAATGATGCCCAGGGATGTATCTACATTGCAGATCAATAGGCACAGAACTGTGTAGTCAAACTGTWAGACCTCTCATACCCAAGCTCCATATGTACCAGATTCTTCTGGTTTGGTTTGCCTTTAACTTTTAGACTGGCTCTGGTCTGATCCATCAGCTGAATCCTTGTTTCAGGCTCTGAAGCCTCAGGTGTCCTTCAGGAGTTCCTCTTCCAGTTCAGATTCACACAGAAGGAATCCAGATCATGTACTTAGAGATGTCTCCCTGATGTGAATCCCAGCACAGCATGAGTGGCTGAGATGTGCTGTGAAAGCCAACTCTTCTCAGAGGTGAAACACAAAAGTGAGCACATGCTATCAGTACTAAGGGTAGGAGTGCAGGAACTATGTCGAGGCAATCCACCAAATGCTCTCCTGCTCCCATGGGTTCAGCATAAACCACTGCTAATGATGTTTGCCTATGTCCACTCTTCAGTGACATGACTGATGAGCAGAAGACAGAAATGTCACAAACAGGAGCATCAAGGACTTATTCCTCAGTTCAGAACAATTGACAAATTAAAAAAAAAAAGGTCCTAAAGTTGACAGGTAAGAGAAAAGTGGGAAGGGAGCAAATGCCTTGCTCTACAAAGAGAGTAAATGACAGTCTATTTGATGAATAAAGGCGAATCATGGTAAGGTCAACGAGGGAAGCATTGAAATTACTCTCAGTTGAAAGATACTACTAATAAATTTGACTTGAGCATAGTCCATGTAATAATATCAGAAACCAAAGATTCACTTCAGGAACAGGGCCGCCTTGCAGACCATAAAGCACACTGAGTTGCCAGCTGGCATCCTTAAAGCCATTGTACCTATAAAAATCCAACCAATAAAGCCTGATTTGTTTCTCCTTTTAAAAAAATAATTTATTTGTCTCCTTTACTTTTCACCAGGAGTCTTGCTTAGTCTGAACTATTCATTTAAAAATCCACAGAGCTCAGCTGATATTGCTTTAGGTCGAAGTGCACAGCAGCTCCAACCTTACATCCTCTCCAGTATATGCTGAATGTATGGTCTTTGAGAATTAGGTGGTCATAGAGTAGTTCCTCCTGAATTACACCCCAAAATACTGTCTGTAACTGCCCAGAGAACAGGCATATGTGATGCAGAGCCATGCTGTTAGAAGTATTAARTAGCAAGCAAAACATTAGGGTTTACTTTGAACTAACATGGTGCACATTATAAAAYCTCCACATGCTGGAAGAGAGTAAATCCTCTGTGGTTTACTCATAAATATTTATAGGATTATTCAGTCCATTGTGTAGTGAATAACCAAATACATTGTGATGTAAACCAGCCCAGCTTCTGTGTTTATATTGTCTGTCTGATGGAACACAATTACAAAACACTTTTTTCGTTTTCAAATTTCTACTTGAGCTCCTTGAAGAACCTCAAATTTGAACTTGGCAATGTAGGACTGCAATTGCCCAGAGACCTGGCATCATACAGATTAGAAGTGCATGTATTCTTCAAGGACAAAACTATATACTGTAGAGATTATATTCACATAAATACGTTCTGTAAGGGCAAATGAATATATTATGAATGTACATCCTGTATTTTTGCTCCTGGTAGGGAGTTCTATCACCAAGTAGAGTAAACCCACAAAAACAACTTAACTCTTTCAAAAAAGGAATACTGCATTTGCTTTTTATTACTCTATTTTACGCTCAGAATGAATATGACTCAGGTGTAGGCTTTGTGTTTCCATTTAACATATTCATAACTGGGGCAATTGCCGAGGTCTGCTATTTCTGACAGATGCAAACAGTCAAGTTCAGTCCTCAATGTGTCTTGTCTTTTTTACATTTTTTTCTGCTTGTTCCCCACTATTCAGTTTATTTGCTGTTGAAAGTTCTCTTTTTATCAGAAAATCATAAACTGAGCCAGGGACTGAAATGCTGATTTCAGCCACAAATTAGTGTCTCCGTTTGGAGACAATGTTTTCAGAAGAAAATAAATTTGATAATTTTCCTACTACGAGAAATAGATGCTGGGCAAAAAGTGAAGAGAAAAAAGGTGTTTTATTAGCAACGACAACAAAGTAACACAGTGCCCGCAGGACACAGATAAAGAGTAATAGTTATATAGCAAGGATACAGATAAAAAAGTAACTTTCAGATATTCAAACAAAAAAAAAAAAACCTCACCACGCAGGAAGGCAGTGACTCCGCCCCCGGGGGGAAAAAAAAGAAACAAAAGAAAAAAACCACGTAGCGGTTATGGTAACAGTGGCAAAAGGGAAAAAACAACCGAAAGAAAAGGATGGTACCACAGTCTTAGCTTCTCAGTGGATGAATCAGAGGAGGGCCTNTTAATTCACCATGGAAATGTGCAAAACTTTTCAAGGCAAAGTCTTTGCATATGCTAAAGGCACAGATGATGTTCCATGTAAAGCATTACTTTTATCTTTGTTGTTTTGAATATGTTGGATCATAAGAATGGACATACTCCAACTGCCACTTCAAAGCTCCACCGATAATCCCACATCCCACTTGCTTTGTTTGCATATTTAATTTTGCTCAAGTAAAAGCCAAATCAAAGCTCATACTTCCTTCTCTGAAAAATTTCTGTAAAACCTTCCTCACCAGTTCAACTCATCTAAACCAGGGCAAGTAACAAAGTTTCTAACTAATTTGAGGATATTTCTATTTATTGTGTCTCTTTCCCTTGCTTTACATGATAAAGTGCTTCAATTTCTCACTGGATGGAAGTCATCAATCTCCACCACATTCAAAAATTCCTTCTCTGTAGATCAAGGGGGTCCTAATCTGCGGAGCAGGTGTTGGTGTTGAAGCAGGAGCAGCCAGAGGAACGTAATTGTTTGGGATGCATGTGGCTGTCATTGTCACTCAGTCTGCAGTGCAGGTGTCAACAAAAGCAAGGTCACACTCCCAAGTCAGGGGATATTTTTGCCTGTTCTGATCCCTGAGGCTGAAAAATGGGGCTGAGAGCAAATAATCTGTTCCCAGTTTTCTTATCACCTGTCTGCAGGCTTTGTGGGCCGATGTGTGTGCCTGGGGTGCCTGGAGAAAAGAAACAGCTGCAATGGTAAAACACCCTCATTCAATGGAAAAACTTTTCCAGGTGACAGTGAAAAGTCCAGTCTCTGTTGATCTGCCAGTTTTCTTCATTCCCTCCTTGAAGTCTTTGAATCTCCATTCAGGCTCTAAAAGTGACTCYAAAAGACAGAGATCCCACATTGACATCTACTGCTGAAAGTCATTCAAGCCCAAGAAATGGGTTGAGAATATCAATATGAAAGCAAAAGAGATGGTTTGGAAGAGTTTATAGATCAAGAACTTTTCAAGGTCATTTCTATTCAAAACATTTCAAACAGCAAAATATATTCAAGTYAGGAGAGCTTTAAGTGAATAAAGCCTTTTTTTTGGCATTATATTATTACCTCATATGGYTCAATATGCAGTCATATATGTAATTAGAAATAAATATATCATGATGATAGTCCTTTGGTCTTTCATGAAATCTGGCACCCTACATAGCTAATGTGGGGATTCACTCCTTCTTACCAGAGGGAATACTCCTTTCATTCCCTTTGTAAAACACTACGAAGAATTAAGTAGAAACACACAGTTTATTGCAATGAGTGCCACAGGTTCAATAAAGTTGCTAGGAAATATGTGARAATCCTGGAAACTGCAAAGTCTAGGCAATCTTCGCCATATTCATTGCTTCCTACATAAATTCTCTATCAATGAGCACCTGGGGACTTTTTTTTCCCCTTGCATCAGCTTTACACTGTATATTTCCATTTATGTTATTGTAATTATTTCCGGCGAAAATGGCGGTGTGTTTTACTAGTGCTAGTTTACAATTTTTTAATAAAAATGCATGACTCCCCAATGAAAATGAAAAATCCCGTATCAGCTATTTTCAAGCAGCACCTCTAGACTGAAACTAACAGACCAAAGGAGAAAACACCACTGGCTATAAAATATTCTTAGCCCAGAGSTATGAGAATCTGCCAATTTCACATCATGAAAAAACAAGCACCTGAGAGATTACAACCTTATTTATCCTTTTCGCCTACAGACCTCCTGCGGAGTCCCATATCCACTGTCTGGACAAAACTCACAAATCATTAAAGTAAGAAGAATTTCTGAAAGATTTTAAACCAACAMCTGACTCTTTCAGGCACTCTATTACAAGTGTAAATTGGACATCCTCCCATGTTTAGTAAAGGAATTGAAGAGTTTGTATAAATTGCAGGCATTGCATSAGGCAGTCATGTTCTTGTAAAATTGAGTACATTTCCTCAGGAATTCCTGGAGGTGGAGTATGAATTCCCATTAACGTGGGGATGTGTGTAATCTCATAATTGGCCAATGCAGCCTCTTGGTACTGGACAATGAAAACCAGATGGGCAATGAGGAACAGAAAAGAGCAATGCTGTCCCAAACCCTAAACAGTTTTTTGGGACTGCATCGGGCACAAACACCATGGAAATGTCCCATTTGTGATGGTGAATCACAGAAAACCCAAAGAAACTCCACAGCATTCTTGCTTCCATGGCAGGAGTAACTAAAATGGGCCAAGGCACAATCCCAGCCGCCCCATGGTAAGTGATGTGTCTGGCAAGGCTCACACCTCAGCACCTGTGGGTTCCTCATCCCTCTCCCAGAACAGACAAACAGGATGGGCTCACATGCCCTGGCTCCTGGGCATAATCCCTGACCTGTGCTCTGTCCACCRTTGGYGGTCAACACRACCTTTTCAGATGTCAGTAAAGYTTTWGATATTGTCTATCACAGTATCCTTCTGGAAAAAATGTCCAGCACACAGCTGGATTAGCACATCACGTGATGGGTGAGAACTGGTGAGTCAGGTGAAAAGGGTTATGGCAGATGGGGTGACATCAGACTGGAGACCTGTCACAAGGGGGGCTCCATCACAAGGGGGGCTCCACAGGGCCAGCGCTCTTCGATGCCTTTGGAAACTACTTGGATGCAGGACTTTAAGGAATCAGAGAAGATCCAAAGGAGGCTCATGAATATGGTGACAGCCTAGAAGGGAAGATGTAATGAGGGGTGGATGAGGTCACTTGGTTTGTTCAGCCTAGAGAAGAAGAGAATGAGGGAAGACCTGTGAGATCTACAGCTTCCTTACGGGGGAAGTGGAGGGGCAGAGACTGATCTTTTTGTGAAGAATTCCAGACACATTGGGACAATGCTTTCAGGCACATGGTATGATTCTTGGGGTGATCTTATGAGGCACCAGCAATTTGACTTGATGCTCCCTATGGGTCCTTTCCAACTCAGGATCATTTATGACTCTATGAAAAACATGATACTAATACACACACACAAGAGCTAATAAAGGATGATGCTCAAACTCATTTTCTGGCCCTATTGGGTTTAGACAGGGCTGTTGCAATTCTGTAATGCACACCAAGTGTGTTGCAAGCATGAGGACATCCTGCTGGTAAGTACGACTGATACAGAACGCGGAGCCGTGGAGGGGAATGGCAAACTGTTCTTTTTAGGACTTGCATAATCCATTTTAGCTGCCTGTGGAAAAATGTGCAATTAAAARTATTCTTAAGTCTTTTGTGCTTTTTTCCTTGGCCTCTAATGACTTCAATCATATTGCAGTTAGATAAGATTGCTAGGGAGACAAATATTATTACTATAATTAATTATATATCATATGATAGTATTAAGATAATTACACATTGTACCACATCAATATAATTTTATATTAATATTCTAGCTTTCATTAGAAAAATTCCATGGTTAGAAAAAGCAGACAAACTTTCTGATACAACAGGCCCTCRTTCAAGTAACATCTTCACATCATTATGTAGGATTTGAACAAAGAAACAAAAAAGCTAAGGCAAAAAAAAATCTTGCAATAGGAAAATTTCTAAAGATAGTCACTATTTTTGATAATTATATCTATTAAGCTTTTGAGTTGGAAAGACCTGTGCAGATTGTCTACTGAGAAATTATTGAATTGTATCACTTCCTAGAGCTTGGTAGCATGAGGCTGATACTGTCCACACATTTTTTTTATAGATTGCTTTTGGTCAAAAATCACATCAATGGTTCATTTCCTCCTAGGCAATAAACTCATTGCTTCCATAATACAGAGGAAGCTTCAAATGTGTGAATTTGGCAGGTGTCCCTGTCCATGGCTCCGCTGTGGGTTGGTTTAGGGAGAGCATTTCTGTGTGAGGTTACTGGTGGAATTGTGATCCCAGGAAGAGCAAAGGGAGAAGAGATAAAAATGAGACACTTGGGCCTTTCCAGTTCATGGCTTTTTGCCTAAGTAAAAACTCAGTGTCCAGGGAGGGGGAACTTGGCAATCCCTGGCCATTAGTGATAAGAGCTATCAAGAAGATGAAATTTGTAAGGAAAACCTCCAGGCAATGGAGAGGATATTTCAAACACTCATAAGACTTCACTCTTGAAAACTCTTTCTGGGAATCCAGAGCATATTACTTGAATAAACACTCCAGCTGTCTGGTGTAATTGACCAGGATATAACTTTGGTTTTTCATGTTGGTCTTTATATTTTAATTTCCTATTAAAATATAATAGTTTTCTATTGTGCATGTTTGTGTGTGAAGATATCAGGTGCACTATAAGTTAAAAAACAGGACATAAATAAATAAATCACAAGTAAAAATGGAAATGATTTTGGTCTTTTAAGAGKCTGTTTAATTATCTACCACTTTTTACTGTCACTCACAATTATTACCAATTAATCTACATAGCATTAATTTACACAGAAGRTAATGGGAAGTTAAGGTAGAAAAGTTCCACATCACTAGCAATGATTTCTTGAAAAATCTTTACTTGTATCATAAATTCAGACAGACCCAGCAGATGTCTTTTGCAACACCTGATTTATTCAATTATCATTTTCAGATTAACATTGGAATTATGGAACAATATCATTATTCATCATTATTCTCCTTCCCTGGGGACAATAATTTCAACTGAAGCCTAAGCCTTATACATGGGTGGGAAGAAATGAAATTTGCTTCTCAGGCTTCTACTTTATGATGATTTTGTTCTTTTGGAATAGTTACTGACACCAGATAAAAACTTACAAACTGAAAATAATTAACATCAGTGGCCCTTTCAAGACCACTAGCAATCTTACCTATTTAGATCATAATCAAACCACAGCAAAGAAATGCCTCAAGCATCCATTTCAYTCAGTCTCTACCTATTCCGAACCTTCAGAGCACACAAAAATCCTAAAACTTACTTATTYCGAGACATAATCTCATACAACCTGTCCTTCTCATCTGTGTTTGTTGCTTTGCTTTCAGTGACAAAGCTCACTTTTTTCTACAAAAGTGTATTAAAAATGCTTATACCCTTAGGCAAGCCAGACAACCACTGAAAAATTCAAACTGGAAAAGGAGGCAAATTCATCAGGTAACTCTATGTAAATGACTACTGTGATATTGTAGAACATCACTTCTTAGGTTTTTATCAACATACATCTTGACTGCACTCATGTACAAACGTATTATTAGTGTCTCTTGGTGTATTTCAGCAGCACCCAAACTCTGCTCTCTGGTACCTTGTTTCATGGGCTACAATTCCTCCTGGCTTTCCTTCCTCTCCCAYGGAGCTATTCACACTCCTGATCTGTGAGTGGGGAACATTGTGGAAGCCATCTCCTTTGGCAGGCTCAGCAGCAGCAGAACAACCCTGGCATCAGTACTGCAGCTCAGGGCCYTTCCCYACACAATGTGTGGGGATTTTGTATRAATTGGGCTCTTTCCATGCCCATCACCTTCCATGGGAGGGTTTACAGGAGCTAAGTGAGTATTTAAAGCAAAGGATGGAACAGCCCCTTAACAAATCTACTGTGCCCTGTAGCCAAACCTGTCACCAACATGGGTGCAACACAGGAAAGCACATTCTGGTGGGATTCCCTGCTCTGTTTTGAAGGATATAAAGGAAACAGTTACATTTTCTGACAGTTTCCATGATAATGAATTATTACAAGATAATGAACAAAGAATKGTCACAAGATGAGCAGATTTATTAGAGAATTCGGGCCAGAAGATTTAGCTACAAAAGCCATGAAGGCAACATTTGCAGAATATAGGGCTTTTAAAGCTTGCTCTGTGCTGCAATCATCCTATATCAAAATACATTTTCCTAGAAAACCTGGTCTGTCTTTCTGTGAGTAGTTCTGAGAGGAGCACCTTCACTTCCTTCTCCAGTGAAAATCAAACTCCTCAGATGTTGAGGAGTATGGGTTGCTTCACTGCTTGTTCAGTGAAATCCCTCCCCTAGCTTCTCCTACTTCCCTAGGAAAAAGCAGAGAGCATTGAAAACCACTGGGGACTCCATTTGAGAGAAAATAAGAATTCTTTCTGCAGTCAGGTCACATTCAGGCAACAAATTTTAACGGAAGAGCTAGGCTGTGGATTTAGCACATGATTAAAAGAAAAATGTCCTGTCAGTGGAAGCTCACACAGAGATGGGTTTTAATCAGTGGATGTTTTCCCCCCATTTAAGAAAGTCTGGGCACATGTGTATCAACTACAATATGCAGGAAGAATCATCCTGCTGAGTATGAATGAGCACACATCTATTGCTGTTAAGCTCAGCAAGACTGAAGCAGGAGGCTCTCTTCTGGTTTGCCTGTCTTTTACACAACATGAAGGAATCAGTAAAATAGTAAAACACCTTTTTATTACTTCAAATCATATCTGCATTGTAAAATATCAATTAGAGAACCGTGTTCTTTGGAAATGAAAAAAAAAAAAAACAAAAAACCACAGAGAAGTCAAACCTATCCAAAGCTGTCAATCACCATTTGAGCTCTTAGCCTAGAGAAGTTAATTTCCTTGGCTGGTTTATCAACTTCACAGCTGGAGCAGAGCTGATGCAGCACACTCCTGGCATTGCAGCAGAGCTCTTCACACTGAATTGCAGCTTGGCAGAAAGGTACAAATTTTATTCCACCTTCCRAGTGAACTATCACGCACTGATTACCACAGAGGCTGCTGAAAGCTCGGGAGTGTCCTGAGAGACATGAAGACAAATATCCTAGGGAACAGTATGCTATGGCTTTCTGAATTTCCAGGATCTTTGGTGTCCCAGTAGCTTCTCAAAGAGTTATGGCTTCCAATGACACAGCCAAGAAAAATATCCCTAAAGTTCAAAGAAAAATACTGCTTTCACTTTTCTTAATSAAAAACATTTGATTTCCATGTTCTCTTGAAAAATGTTCAGACTGACCATCTCTATTATGCTTTTCACTTTATTCTCTTGTRATTCTCAAATTCCTAGTGCAACATTCAGCATTCTGCTCAGCTCTAAAGATTGCATGTAGGCTGAAGCTGAGCCTACATTTTAACCTGTCTTTACATCTTTCACCACTTCTCCTGCTTATTTGCAGAGACATTCACCTGTATTTGAATCTGCAATCACCAAGTTTASTGTGCACTGAGCTGCTGCAGTTCCTTGCTCAGGTGAACTTCAAAAATTAAATTAAATGAAAGAAATTAATTAGAATAAAAGTATCTATCTGAGAATTGCAGTAACTAATTTGCAGACATTTAGTATATTACACTGTTTCTGCAATAGGCATGGCARTTATATACAGAGGTTGAAGGGGAAAATCCAAATCTCCCATTTACTTCCAGTTCTTCTGCACAATTTGCACCAAAATATTAATGARCTCCATAAAAATGAAAATAAATAATCAAATTTTATTTTTACTATAAATACTTCTGCATAAATAAAGTATTTAAGAATACCTGCACAGAATTTCACTAATATTTTTGAAAAAATTGTCAGAGTAATTTTAATGTAAAATTGCAAACAGCTCTTTATCAAGCACTATAAAATATCTAGAACAATTAAGTTCTCACGTAGATTAACATCAAGGTGAGGGCACTACTAAGCTGTTAATGCTTGAACTGTTGTCTGCTATCACCGCAGTCTCAGCCAGCTCTGGTGCAGAAGTTGGCCAAGTCTTTTTCACMAATCCATTTCATAACAGTTAATGAATGAATTAAAATGCAAATAGCTATAATATCAGTGTTTTCAGCTCCCTTTAAATGAGCTGCTTGAAAAAGCAGATGTCCCTGGATTGACAACTGAGATGAAAAACCACAGATTTATCTTGCTCCTGTCTCACACAGCAGCTTTATTGACCCAGACTGGTAATTAGACAAATATAYTTGTGTATTTTACTACCTACGCACTACCATGAATAATGAGGTCTAACTAAATTTAACAAAAAAGGGCAAGGCCATCACAAGAATGCTTGAGCAGATACAGTCTCCCACTATTTTTCWTTCTTTTGGTTATATTTTTTTAACACTGAAGGCTTGTTAATGGCAARGGTGAAGTGGGCTGTATGCATCCCTGAACCAAAAATACAAACAGTGGAGGAATTACACAAGGCATGGATTATGATACAAACACAATGACACARCTACAACAAAGCATTGGAAGTGATGTCAGAAGCCACAGGTTTGCACAATCCTCCGTAGCCTCTTTGCAGTCTGTTTCAGAGACTGACAACTCCTCTGTAACATTGCTCAGGCTGAAAAAATTCTTCTGATTTTTAATAATCTTGTGATCTCTCATTACTAATAAATCTGTGAGAAGCCAACTGCTCACCTTAACTGTCTATTCAGATGGCCGAGAGGTAAGTGTTCCTGTCTATTTTTGATTTTAGTGTTGTTGTGATGATGATGATTATGAATTATGTCGTGATGAAGAATAGGCATATCTTTCATACCCATTTTTGGCGTAATGTTAAAGTTCATCTCGGCAGACAATGAGAAAAGTTAATTTTCTGCACCACTTGTGCAATTTTTTATTATGAAAAAAAAGACATGAACTGTTTTCTAAACAAAGTAAGTGAAAAAGTGCAAACTAAAATTAAAGAAAATATGGAATATTTCCAGGACGACTATATTTTACTCATGGGCCATTCCTGTAGCTCTTAGTTCTAAATTACCTCATGTTTTTTTATCACATGCTGATGTTGACTGGCTTTCTTAATCAATCACATGTCACTCGAGGAAATGGAAAGAGAGCAAGGAACCTGCCTGAGCACTWGTGTCAGCCCCTACAGGGATTTTCYTTGGAGAACAACACACATGATATGCTTCCTAGCATCCTTTTCTGTCCAATTATAAAAATAGCAGGGCCATAACTAATGGGAAAAAAAGGGGCTGCTGCAGTGCCCTGGAGGAGCCACATTATATATTGATATCATTAGAGCTTTTGTTACATTTAAATGAATATGAACCGAACTGATGAAGGCTGGGGCAAAAGTGGCTTTGCAGCCTCTTTTGGAGCAATTCCTGGAGCTTTCCCAATGGCGTGGAGAAGGTAAGCTTAACACCAGGGATTGAGGAAGAGCCATTCAAATCAAGCCAAAAAGCATTCAAATTTATGGGTCATTAGTAAGCGCTTGGTCAATGACCTGAAACACATTAATCCACTCCAGCACTGCCCACGATCTCAGTCTCTACAGCTCAGTAGTCAGTGTTCCCTTGATTAATTATTTACACAGGATGCATAACCTCCATTTTATTGTCTGTTGTGCTAAATATATTTTTAAATTAATTTTTTTTCTGATAAAAAAAGCATTTAAGTCTACCAGATGTAATTAATTCTTATGTTAAAAAAATCAACATTTGGCAGATTCTTTGAAGACAGCAGGGCAGAAATAATTCACAAAGCAAGACAATTGCATGGAGTCACTATGAGGCACTGACTGGTGACAGATATTCAGAAATAAAGTCAGATCCTTGCTTATCATTTCCCTATGGATGTGATGCTTGTGTATACTGGAGAGAAGAATAGAGATTAACAACATCAGAGAACTGTGAAGAAAAAGCAAGAGGAATAGAGTCCTCACAAACAAGAGGATGCAATGATCTGTATGGCACAGATGATTGTATTATGAATAGTAATAATAATAATAAAACTCAAAATACTTTAAATTATCGCACCAAGTTAATGAAAACAGGATAAACCTGCAAATGTATGGATAACAAGTCTAAAAATTCTAGTAAGTAGATTTTTAGAAGTGTTTAGCATTAATTTATATCAATAATTATGAGTATTTTGGGCAGGTTGGGATCATTTTTATAGAAAATAAGGGAAGAGCTATAAATTTAATTTCTTTTTTTTTAGTGTAACATACCTCATGAAGTTCAGCAAGGGGAAGCATGAAGTCCTGCACCTTGGGAAGGTGCACACACCCCATGCACTGAACTATGGTAGGGGCCATCCAGTTTGGGGGAATGGCTTCTTTCAGCAGAAAAAACTTGGGAATCATGGTAAACATCAGGCTGAAAATGTGTCAGCAGTGGGTCCTTGCCTCATGGAAGATAACTGATCCCTGGACTGTATTCAGGCAAAGCAGTGCCAGCAGGTGAAGGGAGCTGATCCTGCCCCTCTGCTCAGCCCCTGTGAGGTCTCCCCTGGGTCTGGTCTGGAACAGAGCGGGTATTGAGGGTGGAGTTGGGCTCTTCTCCATGCTGCCCACTGCCAGGACCAGGGACAATGGGCACAAACTGGAATGCAGGAGSTTCCCCCTCTGAACATCAGAAAACACTTTTTCAGTGGGAGGGTCATCAAGTCCAGGCTCCAGAGAGATTGTGGAGTCTTTTCCTTGGAGATATTCAAAAGCTGTTTGGACACAATCCTGGGAAGGCTGCTCTGGGTGCATCCAGGGGGTTGGATCAGATGGCCTCCAGAAGTCCCTTCCCACCTCAACCCTTCTGTGGAATTTTGTGATACAGAGGTTGCATTTTTTCTACCAGTGGTAGACATGTCACAGAGTGTCCAGACACTCTATTGAAAGCTGCTTTAAAAGCCTGCTGCCTCTTMGAGAAAGCGCACAACATTTATAAATTTRTGCATTGAAAAAAGCACYGGGAAGAAATCTTTTTGGGACATACCCTTTAGCAGATAGTGACTCTGCTCACGGTGACCACAGTATGAAGTTTCCAATTTGGCTACCAGGAGTGCTTTAAATTATGCTTCTGATATCATAACTTCATTATATTCTGTAGAAAGTAAGGTATTTTTCTATTTTAATGTACATTTTGTGCTTGGTAGTGCATGTGATAAGCTACTTCCCATTGATAACTTTACCTCAGGCAGGTATGATCACTTTTTTTTTACTTCACTATGAAAACATTTCAAAATTCTTCATCTCCCTATATCACATCTTTGTCTGGCTTTATAGATAACTCTGCAAGAGAGGATTAGGATTTTTTTTTTTGGTGACTGCTCCTCCTCTGTAGGTCCAGCAGGCAGCCTGAAGGTTACAATAATTGACATTTATGAGAGGCAACAGATGGATCTCTGCAAMGTAAAGCAGTAGTTTCTTTCAAAATATCCTGAATTTGGTCAGCATCAATATGCCAAAGAGCTTCAATGTTTTGCATGTTTTTAGGCTTAGAGTTTTTACTTTCTTTGCTTTCCCCCTTGCTTCAGTGGTCTAGATTTTAGGTTCTCCTCCTATACCATGGGAGGAAAGTTAACTTCACCTTTTGCAATGCACCATTGTAAGAATGTAACATCTCCTGGCCCAGAATTCTAGTGGTGTCAGCTTGTTGTTCCACCAAAATCTACTAATTTTGCTTCTTCAGCACTGATGAAGTTATAGGGCTGCTCATTCCAGAGTTAGCACAGTGAGCCCTGGCCTGGGGGTTCTGCTACAGTATTAATGTGTTATAGTCTGGGTCTAACACAAATCTCTCTGCAATAACCTGGAGAACTTTTCAAAGCTCACACCATTCAAGCCACTGTGTACCTGGCATTTCATACTCTCAGTGTGCATTTTCTATTTTCAAATAACAACAAAAATTGCATGAAGAGGCTTTCTCAAAGATGCTAAGATGTCACCATTTTGACTGTATAATTAATTTGTTCTCTGAGAATTGAGGTTTTGGTAGTGATGATCTGTCTTGCATTTTAAAGGTGTTGTGTAGAATATATTATTTGTCAAAAAAATATATATGTTATGCCCTACATCAAATAAATGTAGATTTTAAACACAAAATTTAAATATAATTCTTCTTTACTATTAATTGGATCCTATTCTCTTATACTTCTCTTAATTGTCTCCCAATTCAAAGAAATGTTTAACATTTTCAACTACCAATCACTTAAAAAGCCACCCAGAATCAAGATGAGATACAGAGATACTGTTTCACAAAAAAAATTAATATTTCTAGAAACAACTATAAAGCAAATACTAAAATAGCTTTACTGTATTAAAATTAAATAAWTTACTTTCAAGCCTATTCCCTGAAGCAGAGTTTAATGCAGTCACCACTGCAGCATTCTGTGCATGTAAAAATCATTATACCAGTTAAAAAAAAGAAGAAGTCACCTTTCAAAACTGCTGACAGCGAATTATATATCTCAACAAGTATCCATTACTTACCCCTGGAGGTATTTCTTCTTTCAGAGGCTCTAACTCCCTACCAAATGGAAATGTTTGCATTCCCAGTCATTTGGACAAGGGCTAGCATGATAAAATGATTTGTTATGCCAATAAAGATTTTTGTTACACTGTAAAATGGTTTGTTATGCTACTATTGCTACATAAAAATGCTATGAAAATTAAGTAGGTTGTAAGGTGCAGAAAGGAATAGTCTGCTTTTGGGACTAGCTAGTAAGAAAAGGTAAAAAGAATAATCTTATGACCCTCAGTCCTTCAAAAAGACAATCTCAATGACCATTTAACTAACAACCGAAATGGGTACCCCAATTAGAAAAGCAGTTCTGCATTCAAAATGAAGGGGAACTTCCTCAAGTCAATAACACTCAGAAAAATGAGAGGAAATTGCAAATTATTTGATAATCCAGGTGGTGACTTCTGTCCTGTGTGACAGTACATGAAACAAGCCTAAATTACAATTCAGAATGGAAACTGAAGTACAGACTCATGGTATGTTAATAATAACATGTCACAGACAGGAGAGCAAGAYGGTAAAATTGGGGGAAAACCTTACTTTGTGTATAATATTTTAATTTTAGAATCRTGTATATCAATCAAAGCAGTATCTGAAACTGTCAAAAAATTAATTCATTGTCATGCCTTTGAAGTCCCTGCACATTTTGAATTTCCAATTTAATTAAAATTTTGAATTTTTATTTAATCCAGACTGGCAGTCACTTYTCCAGAAAGGGAAGGCCAGTTAAATCTAACACTTTATAATTATTACAGAATTTTTACTTTTTTTTTTTTATTTTCATATTTGAGTGGCTTATACATATTAATTGTGTTTATCTTATTATTCTAATATTAATATTTGTTTTCCTGTCATTTGACTGAACTGTACTGCCCTGGTAAGTGCAGAATAAAATACTTTCTGTGATCAATAATCAGCTGTATTTCCATAGAATTCTAAATATGTTGATGATCACAAAGAATACCTGAAGTAATTTTAACATATACATTTTTTCTTACAGAAGTGAGGATGTGTTTAAAATATTCATGTTTTTTTCCTTTTAAAATTAACCACACTTCATTTTCCTTTGTACAGCCTTAMTGATGCAGATGAATGACACTGCATTGTGAGGGAAATCTGCTGCAAATGAACTCTTGGGAGAAGCAGCCTGCTTTGAGAATCAGGGCCCCACAAAAATAAGGAAGGTGCATTCAGTTAAGCCTGAGTGTGCAGAATTCTTCTGGAAGACCCACGTTCACAGCAACATTGTAATTTGTGTTGGCATACACAGGGCTGGGCTGCAAGAAAAGTAGCTTTTTCTTCACTGGAAAAGATCCTGACTCAAAGTCTTTACTGCCCGACTGAAGGATGGTCAGCAGAAGTCTTGTGTAGGTGTYTGTGATATCACTGATGCCTGAGCTGATGGACCAGGGTAAGACACATATCTTGTGCAGGTGCAGGTGATGTCACTGGTGTGCAAACCAAGTGCRCTAATTCAGAGCTGGATCATCAAGTGGAAGTTCATTAATCACAGATGCACAAATTTATCCAAGTTTGATTAAAAGTAATAGCAAAGAAAAAGCACTTGCTTCTTCAGCACAGATGAAGTTATAGGGCATGTTACAAAAGGCATTTAGTACTGCAGAGGAATTCTCTTGAACTTTCAGRCATTTGGACAGAACAACAGATGAAACCACACACAGATTACGTTTCTTTTAAAAGAGAAATGTCTTTATGCTGAAAAAATGTAAGAATTAAATTTAAAAAGAATATAAAACTAGTAAGTAAGGTTTCTTTGGAAGATATCTTTTATTTTGCCAGTTGGTTAGTAAAACAACTTGAAATATTTAACAGACCAGGAATATCCATCCCTTCTGGTCAGACCAGGTAGTTCACCTGACTAGAAGGTGTGGACTGCAGACTGCACCTCTTCTCCCGCTGTCCAACAAGCCCTGGTGACCATGGTTAGGACCATGAGCCCTGGGCATTTATGTTCTTAAAATAGGTCTGGACATTGCGGTGATCGATCCTGTGTGCAGCCACTTGGGATCAGCCAGCTGCAATGCTCTGCACACAGCTATGAAGAGAAAGAGGTACCGCATCCAGGACATCACACACAGCTCATGCTAAACCTGTTAACCACAAGCAGAGGCAGCCAAGAGATTGAGGAAAAACTGTGGCCAAGACAGGGCTGYTGCTCCCAAAGCRAMCTACTGAGTCCTAKCACTTCCCTGCACTGTGGGCTTTCATAACAACTTCTTGTAACTGCATTTTTGGAATGGTGTTGCAACAAATGTGGACCATGGAGATAGAGCATTCTGATAATGCAGAGTTCAAGGAGAGAAAAATAGCATGATTAAATATAAACACACGCTTTAATTTCTAATATTTTTCTGACCTTTTTCAAGGATTAATCCATGGCTCAGTCTGGGAGGAAACTTAGCTGTGTATCATGTAAAATATATTTACAAACAGGGCTGAATAAATGGCGCTATTGATTGTGAACTTCAGAAAGCTTTAGGCAAATTAATTTTGGACAAGTCTGCTCTCATTTTCTCTATGTGCCTCAATGAATGAGAGCCAAGGACTCGAAGTAATTTCTACCTGTCCCAGCAATGGTCAGAATGGGAACTATGCAAGTACAGAACTATAAGAGATATAAGGAAAGAAAAGAACAGTGAACATTTTAATTATGTGTATATAATTCTCTAACGCAAAACACAATTAAAAATCTCTGTAGCTTTCTGCCAGCCACCACATCCCCTTTCCAGGACACGCAACAGCAGCAGCAGGTTGTGAGTGAAAGGACCGACAGAATCCCAGTAGGAAAAGAATCATGAACTTACAGAGAGGAGTATCTGRATAGCGCTGTGAATGACCTCCAGGTACTGGAAATCGATGATACAGCCTGTCACAGAGACGTAGGAGTAATCCTCTAGGATGCCAGGGGAAGAAGGACGCACCACCCTTCGTATGCAGCCGGGCCCGTGTTCCCTCCACCAAGAGCGGTGCATTGAGATGTTAAAGGTCATGAGATCCGTTTCCTGGGAGAGGGAGGGAAAAAGGGTGAAAAACTCTGACTTTCTGTTATTTAAGGTAAAGAAAGGGGAAATAAAAGATCTTTTCTATTAGTATAAGGGCAATGAGATAATTATCCTTAATCCTCACTGCAGTAATTTGAGCTTGACAGTAGAATGTTAAAGTGGAGAGAGGAAATTGYAAATTCATTGATTATTTTGTACTTGTGCACAGGAACTTCTGCCTGGCACAAGAACCATCATACCACGTACTGTACAAAACACATGGACCCTTGGACTTACGGCCTGAAAACAATGTTCTTGTTACTTGGTTAGAATGTTACTTAAGAGCTAATTTATTTTTCTTAATAGATGACAGAGCCAGTTTTACCCCATGATACTGGAGACAACCTAAACCAATTTTGCATCATATTTGATGATTTTCATCATCAGATTCAAATGAGAAGATGTCTCCAGCCAAGCACCCTGCTCTCTTTTYTTCCCTCTGCCCCTCATCCAGATTACCAAATTCTCAGTTTAGTGAAGGTAAATACTTTTATGAACTGATCTGGGTTTAACCTAAAAGCAGTAAGTTCTCTTCACTCAAATCTTGATCAGATATTAAACCTACTCTGATGAGAACTGGTTGCATTGTAACCCACACAGGATATATAAAGTCTGTGCATTTTAGTAAAAATCATCTCACTTCCACTTGGAGCAGTGAAAGTGGCAAGCCTACTCATGTACTGAAGAGTTTCTAAGAGCTTACCTATGAAATACAACCAGGAAAATTCATTTGAATTAACAGCAGATTTGGGTCTTTAGGTCATGCATAAGTAAAATACACAGAAGTTGAATGGATGCCATTTAAATGCAAAAAAATCCCAACTCTCCTCCCTGGAGGTAAATGAGAGTTGAGTTATATTCCTGCTTTAAATAATTAATTTGGATTTATGTTTCCATGTTTCCCATTCTCAACTCCAAGTGAAAAATGTGTGCTAAATTGTCAGCTGTATGCCCACAAAATACAGCTGGTTTCCACATGTCAGTATATCAGCAGAGCAATAACACCAATTTTCCCTTTGCATCACACAAATATTTTCTCTCTGTGGCCATTCACTTCCACCCYGGGCAAAATGACTTTTGGGGCAGATTCCAGTTGCAGAAGTAGTCCATTTGTTAYTTTCCTTTGTTAATTGCCTTTATTCTGGCCACACTTGAAAATTAGCACAGGAATTAAATCCTGTCATCCCAAATATATTTTAGTTATCAGTCAGAAATCTGCCTTTGTGATCTGCTGGTATTTTCTCCACAATGTCTTTACCCTTTAAATGCAGAATTGCTGGAGCATTATTTCCAGCTGATGAACCATTTGTCTTTTGACTTTGCATGTCAATCCTTGATAGTGGTTTAGAAAATTTTCAGCTGCAGCATGAAAACAACTTGTGAAATCAGAAGCTGTCAGACAGCTCAGTTTAATGAAAATATAATTATAAATATAGAGTCACAGGAAACAGCCAAGGCTTTCTTTGTACAACAATGCCAGAGATTGCACAATATTATCAAGTGCTTTTAAAAACTTTCAACTCTAAGAAATGCCAGTTGACAAGCAGCACACACATATTCAATCTAACCTATTTCAGAAGCTCTTTTGAGAAGGAATATGGATTAGTGGATGAGTGTGTATCTAACATTGCGAGGTAACACTTTGTTTTCAAAACTGTGGGATAAAGTGGTGATATCCATGGCTTTGGTGTCACAGCTTTCTTTGCACTCGAGGGTTTATTTATCTTTTTTTTTTTTTTTTTATGTTTTTAAATTTTTAAAGTTGCACCATATTATGGTGTTTCTGCTTGGATAGTTCACAGCCAATGACACAGAAAAAAGGCAAAATTCCCTAGGATAAAAGCTTGATAAATTTTGCCAAGACATAAAATGTGTATGATTTTGGCATGTGATCAGTACAAACACCTAATAAATAAAATCTTTCATTTCTGGAATACTATRTTTGGTTTGTGGGTTGATTAAAAAAAATTGCTTACTTGATGATCTTGCTCATGTTTCAAAGCTGCTGGTAAATTAGGTAAGAAAGAAATCCAAAAGAAATGCCATCATAGCACTTGCTACCTTTTAGAAATAAATTCTTATTCAGAAATTTGGGATAAGGCTGTAAGAGATTTTCATGTTTACTTTTCACTTTGTGTATTAAATTCTGAGCTCTCAAAGCAGGTAAAAGCAGATAATGATGGTCCAGCAAGGATCAGTTTTAGAAAAGCAAACAAAACCACGTGGTGCAATAGCTTGACCTCTGAAATATCACTTCACAAAATGGCAGCCATAAGCTGTTCGAGCTGATAAATGTTAAGCTGCCAATCAATAAAAGAAAGCCTGACAACAAGAAAAATCAATTTTTTTTTTTTTTTCACAGCTGAAACACTCCTCTCTAACTACTTGGGAGATACTTAATCCATAAAATGAGTCAAATGCACCATGCATTAAAAAAATTAGCCTGTATCTTTAGAGTAATTTGCAGAGCCACAGAAAACTGAAAGACCCCTTGCTGGGATGCTTGGGTTTTAAACATCAGTGAACTCCTGAGAGTATTTCAGTATTTGTAAATTCACAGCTTGGAAATCCTGAGCATGGTGGAAAAGCTGCTGCCCAAGTGGCTTTGTTTTCAGCTCTATCTTTGATGAAAGTTAGGAATTCTTTCAGAAAATACAACCAGATGCTTGAAGCTTTTCAATAGAACATTTACTATCTTCCAATTTCACCAGAAAAATATTAAAAAATACATGTATAAAATGTTTAATCTTCAGCAGGTGGCAAATAAGAATGCTTATTTCTTAGGAAAAAAAAAAAAAGCTGCTGCTTCAAAGCAATAGACTCAATTTCTGGCTCTGTACAAGAGAAACCAAGTCATCCTGACTAATCCAGCTGGGATTCATTTAACAGTTGAAATTTTAATCATGGATGGAAAATTGCTCTCTTCTGAGCATATATCTTGACTTAAATTCTATACATCAGTGGGTAAACKATACTTCCTCAGCTGGTAACCTCCCAAATAGACACCATGAACAGTGAGGGGGCAGAACACAGGTAATGGGTCTTCCAGGCAAGTTAGAGAAGTGACACAGGGAGGGGAAATCCTAYCTCCTACTCCTCTCTTCTTTAGTCAGCATTAAAGCAATACTCCAATCTATGGTAAAAAGTTTGCTCCTTTTTCATGGAGAATAGGATCAGCCTTGTACCACACTTTACTGATGTAAGAGTCCTGCTTAACTGTCTACGACTTTTTAAGCCTTTAAACTATATACAGGATTTGTGTTGGCTGTCAGCCCAAGGATTAATTTTGATCATTATTGGAAATCATTGCTATGACAGATACWTTCTTTTAAGGTGAGATGTAATCCCTGTGAGTCTGAGTAATACTGTTTCTAAGTGCTTGGAGATAATGTTTAATTTCATTAAACATTTCATTAAACATATCTTCTTAAATTCTACATTTGCTTTCAAGTGGACATTTTGTACTGGGCAGGGCTTTGTGCAACCTGATCTAGTGAAAGATGTCCCTGCCCATAACAGGGAGGTTGCTCTCGATGATCTTTGAAGGTACATTCTGAGCAAAACATTCTGTGATTTTTTTGTTCCATTTTTAGATGGTGAATCTAGCTAAATTTTAACATATCATAGCATAAAATGGCTTATTTTAAAACTACAGAGTAGCAACAGGGATTATGATCCTTTCATTTATTTGTGCATTATTTACACACAGTGTCACAAAAAATCCATGAGAAATTAAGACTAACTAAAATCACCAGTTTTAAAGAAAACAATAAGAAGATACTGAAACTCCAGAGAGAAAACCCAATGCACAAAGATTGCATTTCATAAGAAACAAATRTTATGCTGTGACATGATTACCATCACAGATGTTTGTTCTTTCAGTGTATGCTTCTGTTTTATGACATGATATTTTAAATTTCTTTCATTCTTTGTTAGCATTTAAAAATACACTCCTAGGAAAACTACAACAAAAACAGTGCATTGAACAGGATGGAGGAAAACCACTTTTTTCCTTCACAAAACAGCAGTCAACACTTGAAATTTTATAGGAAAGTATAAGACCACAAAGGCCTGGCAAAGCGTAATGTTAGAGATCTTGACTTTATTGTTGCTTATGTGGTACCTAGACCTTCCTAACACTTGTTTTATTGATACACACTATAACACAAATTAAAACTGAACATTAGGCTGAGGCATTAAATATTCCCATTCCATCTCCTAAACATAACAAGGATGCTCTCTTCTGACTTGCTACACATATTTTGTTTAAGCAGTGAGAAGAAAAGATTTTCAATCAAACACCTGGTCAACAGGTAATAAAATTTTATGTGCATAATGCTAGGAAAGGAATAGTACATCTCCTTGTAATTCCCTACATCTAATTATGTTTTAATTAAGAGGCAGGACTGTGTTGGCAGGGACAAGTGCCACACRCAGTCCTGAGTATCTAATCTCAAGGAGAAATTAATCCTCCCTAGATATAAATGATGCCTCCCAGCATTAATGAAATCTGCTTTAATTGTAGAAGTAGTTGGAAATACAACTATCAGCTATTAGCCAATGACCACCTTGGCAACAAAACCTAAATTTTCCACCCTGCTACTACCTGAAACAATGGGTTCTGATTCCAGCTTGCTCTGTGTGTGACCAGTTACATTCCATCTCCTCCCACTTCTGCAGAACAAACAGGTTTTGAAGGCCTGGGCAGACAATACTGAAGAAGTCTGAGATCATTTCCCATTTCCAAATAGGGAAACCTGTGTCACTAGCTCCCACATTGTCTTTATTGGGATGACAAATTTTGAATATTGATTTTTTTTTTCCTGTTTATTTTTAATTTGCACTCTTGCGTCAGATGGTTTTTTCCTATTCCATGAGCAAGAGGTTGAGCGTAGCCCACTCAACAATTGTGCCCCCCACTCAACTGCTAATGGGATAGGACAATAAACCATGCTGATTCCAGGCTGCTCAAGATAGAACACAGTCAGTATCTTCACCTCATCCTGAGCACTCTGGTGAATAAATGACATGAAGAGTATTCTTAAATTGAAGYTTATGGGTTGACTCTATCAGGACTATTCATCTGTCTGAACTGGATGGCAGACTAGACCTAGCAAATTCATCTCTGTGCTACCAATGCACACTCAACCAGACGAATCATGTGATACACCTAAATTAATTACCATTAAAAGAGAAAATTCACAACATCAAAATCTTCAGACACAAACCAAGAGGAAACTTCAGCATCGTGGGCTGAGAATGGCTTAAGCAGGTACAGAGGTAAAGTAATTTTTGGTTGGTGTGATTAGAGGCTCGTGGTTCCCACTTAGTGAGATTAGAGGTTCACAGACTGTAATCATGGCATCAGACCAGGACTAAAGGGAAAGATTTCCATACCAAGCATAATGACTGTTAGAATGTTGCATTGATTTATTCTATTCTTTTTGGCCAAATCTATCTACACAACACTTTTTGACCATTTGTTGACAGGCTACCCTCCATATCTAGAACCCTCTTAAAAAATTATGTATGAGTTAAGCTTAGCAAGTACCATTTTCTTCTTCTTTTGCTATGTTTATTTTTTGGCTTCAGAGAGTGTYGTCAGATTTTATTTTATTTTTCAGAAGTGAACATAATACTTTTGGAAATTTATTTGGAAAAACAGGCGGATGATCTAGTTATGTTACAAAAATAGTTTTCCTGCATTGTTTAATTTCCTACTTGCTCAGGGATCTGCATACTGTTTTGCAATGCAAGCAATTTTAAAATTAGATTCACCAAACTTGCTAGAAAAGTGGAATGCAGTGGAATGTCTTTAGGAAGCCAGAAGGCAAGAAGTCAACAAGAGAAGCACACTGCTGTCTTCTTAATGCAGGGTTAGTATCAGGTGAAAGAACAAATTAAGAGAAGCAGCAAGGGGTTGTTGTTGAAACTTGTTGCTCCTGAAGATGAGCTCTGATCTTTGGCAATATTCAGATCCATGCTCAAATCCCAGCTCCATGTCTTTTCCTTGTTCAACTTCCCTTTTGCAGCAGTCTCTCTCTCTCTGAGAAACAGCCCAGAGGGGTAACACAACATGGCAGGAAAAAGCTTCAACACACAAGGAAAAACAGCAGGAGACAGGGTGATTGTATCAATATGAGTCTTACTTTCCACTTGTCATAGGAAATTCRACATGAGCACAAAGAAGCCACAACTGCCCAGAAAAGCTGTTGTGCTCCAATGGAGTCCTTGACATGTGATTAAACTGAGCACTGAGTTTGAAAATAGCTCTCACCTATTTCTTCTGATGATCCAGAGGCATAAAAGTACACAGATTTGGAGCAATGTTGAAGTGTGAGCACAGCTCTGAGTTTTGAGGACTGGGAATATGGCAAGGGTTTGTACAAAGCTAAGGGTTTGACCAGAGAGATGGAAAAGGCTAAAAAAGCTTGAAAAGTGGTGGTATACAAAAATAGGAAAACACTACAATTATGGGTCATGAAAAATTCTGTCTGAAAGATTAATAAACTATGAGCATTTGAACAAGGAGTTTATTAAATAAAACAATTTCAAGGCAACATTTTAACTCTGTTGTTGCTTCTGAACAAAAATACTAATATCTATGGAGCCATGCATATGTTTGAAATATCACAAAATTAAAATTTGAYGCCTCAAAGATAAGCTGCCACAAACAGTTATAGCAAACTCTTTCCACACTATTTCATAGTATTTAAAATATTTCTCATTATTCTTATTAATTATTCTTATTTAACATTTCTCATTAAAGCAGAAAAGATCAGACTCATGTGCCTAASTACCTCACCACGTTAACAGTCTCTAAGCATTCGACAGATACACCGCTTAAGGAAATGGAGGAGACTCTTGCAATGTTGATGGGAACTGGATTTCTACAGTTAAAATAGACAGGTCTAACCTGGCTTGATCATACTAAAACTATTAATTCTTTATAGCCCTTTGTCTTTTGTACAATGGACACCTTAATATTACAAACCTTGCWTGGAGTTTTAGGTCTAACATCACTAGGAAATGCATGGAAATAGAGGACACAGTTTGTGCCAAAAATCCACATAATCCCCTATGAGGAACAGATGCAATGTAGCCTCTAGTCAAAACAGGATTTAACTTTGTTATTATCCAAATAACCATATTTTGTTCACAGTGGTTGTGAACAAAGCACAGGGATAAATGCATGAATAAGAATATAATGTCGCAACAATATTACAGTTAATTTTAGTATTTCCCTTCATTTCTGGTAGGTTCTATACTTTGTCTCTCTGYCTCAGCTATAGGAATACCATAATATCTCTTGCTATGCTAGGATAGATATATTATGCTGGAAATAAACACATGAGAGACTGGGTCCTAAATTTGAAGGTCTGTTTCAGACTCTGATGACACCATAAAAAAAAGCACCATAAAAATACTTTCGAAAACTCACTTGAATGTTAAAATTTCTGACAAGAAAAATAASTCTCTCTTTTGAGACTAGCCAGAATGCTCCTACCTGCACCCAGGAACACTTTCAAAGATTAATAGGCCCGTTTAAGCAACTGCTGTTGTGTTCTCTGCTTCGYTTGCTCAAAGCAATGCAATTGTTCATGATATTGCCAACTCTTGTTTTATGGCAAGTCTGGTTGTGTTCAGCATTTTTGCTAAAGCCTCTGTTCCCAGGGACATGAAATTACAATAAGAAGTTTGTCTTGTTATGAGAAAGTGAGCAGAAGAGGAGAATTTCAAAAATCATGAGCCCTGCTGCTAGGCACTTCCACTCTATACAGTAATCGGCACTGTTTGCTGTTTTTCTTAAAGCTGAGTCCTGAAATCTAAAARGGAGGCTTCTGTGTCACCAGTTCAGATCACAGCTATCCAGTGTATGGCATCGTGTGCATTGTGTATGGCATTCATGTTGTAATCATGAATCCATCAGGCCATAGGAAAGGGCCAACTGTTTTTTAATGTTTGCTCAAAGGCAATGACCCAAGGGAACCCTAAAAGCTTAAAAGTTGTAATAAGGGATATTAATATATCAAATTATTATTAATAATAACTACTAATAATATCAATAATTATTAATAAATAATTAATAATAAAAGTATTAATAATTATTATTATTAATAATAACCAAATGGCATGATTGATGGAAATTTTGTAAGAAGATCCGAATTTTTATTTCAGAGTGTGTGCAAAGATGTGCTAATTCACTGTATATTTTGAATGAACTCCGATATTGCTCATTGGATATGACTGTCTGCCCTTAACAGTGCCAAAAGTGACAGCACACACTGCTGAAGCTCTTCTGAAGACTCAGAATACAAAATGAGACAAGAAGCAATAAGCAGTAGAATTCTATTGAGCTGCGAGGGGTCTGTTTTCTCAGTGCTTTCCTTTCAAAGAGGCACAAGATGCTCTCAGAAACACACATTTCTTCATGCCACTTTTGTTTCTGTATTTCTCCTCTGTGCTAGCAGATCATCGTATTTTTGCCACTTCCTCAATTTTTGTGGTGCTCTTTGACAATGACCTTGGCTTTAGCAGAGCAATCCTTTAATCACAGGCTTCATTTGCATTCTGCTGAAGCAATGACAGTYTCCAAAAAGAATTTGATAATATTTTTTTTAAACAGAAAAGACAGTCCCYAAAGAAACTTTAAGGTCAGACAACGAAATTTGAAATCCTCCCTTTCCTAGCATAAATGAAGCACCTAAGACTACGGAAAGGAGAATCTGCTGCAGCAGAACTTAGTTAATACAATTTATTTAATTATTCATTTCACCTTGACTACAGGCCTTAGTCCACATTTTCTGTTCCTTGAAATATGTTACACATTYATGTAAATATATAAATAYATGCATAYAGTGTATTTTATTTATGTATACACTATGYATGTATTTATATATTTACATTTATCTGTACAAATTAATGACTCAACASTGCTTTCCCAAGAACAAAGGCCAACCTTGGTCAAAGAAGGCAGCATTATCACTCTCCTTCAGCAGTGCACTGTACCCTGATCTTGATCAGATTAATTTAATTTGCTGCCTAATCCACCTCCAAACCTCAGTAACTCTCAGATTCACACAAAACAGAGTTTTCATTTGTTCTCTCCAATAATTTTCAGAGGACTATTTCAGGAACAAAGATTCTTCTTTCTCTGGCATAGCCTGTCAATGGGTTAAGTTCATAATCACAATCAAACTTCTCAAATTCTTTTAATGAGATTAACCAAAACAATTTGACTATGTCCAATAGCTTTTGGACAATTTCATGTTTGCCATGCCAAAGAAAATCAGTGAAGTGCTAAGTCTAATTGTATATGTTTTTTTTATTTTGAAGAAATTCCTCATAGAAGTTTCTTTAATCAGTGCACTCAAATATGAGCCCCAGAAATATATTTTTTAATTCAAGAAGCAATTATAAAAGGCCATGTTAATAACAAGTCTAGGTGGATTACTTAATGGTCCTGTTAACAGATATTATATAAATCTGTTCACTTTAAGAGATTAATAAATTCACAGGGAAACCTAATGATCCATTCACTCTTTAACATCACAGATTTGTCTGCAATCCTTCATCATGCAATTTTTAACATATTCTGCTCTAATAAATAAGAACAAAATGAGACCACAACAAAGATATGAGCATATTAATATTTGATAGTTTCATTTCACTCTCAAGATTGAAATAATATTAACAAAGAGAAGAAAGATGAACAATTTTTGGATAGACTGATAGAGTTGTGAATGGCAGCAGGACACAACTGCAAAAGGACAAGTAATATTAACATCAGTTTATGTATTTACTGAAAACAGAATCAAGACTACTATATAAAGAGTTTGCTCAAATATATCTATATCTATCTAATCTATATCTAATCTATATCTATCTATCTATCTATCTATCTATCTATCTATCTATCTATCTATCTATCTATCTATCTAATTTTCAGTTTGCCTGAGGGAAAAAATTAAAATCTTCTCAATATCAGACATTTTTTATGCAATCTGATGAGTGTTTACAAATTCCAATACATTTTGGAAATCATTAAACTTTAAATACATAATAGTAATTACCAGTATCACTAGAATTTTCTCTTTATGTTTTTAATTTTAAAACTGGTTTTAGAAGCAGTGATAATGCATGTCAGTGGGACTCCAGGAAACAACTAAAAGCATACAAATCTGCAGAGTTGATTTGACAAGAATGCATGAACATTATTTAATTTCAACAAGCATCCCATTGACATAAGGGATCTATACATATTTGCTGGATTATGGACAGTAAGGAAAGCAATAAGAAATATATGAGAGGAAAAGGACAAGAAAGGTATGAACATGTGGGCATGTTTTTACCAGCCTAACTGTATATTCCTTGGAGATAATACAGAATTTCTTTTCAGTATAGCATGTCTTATATAGGGCTAAGCAACACTGTGGCATAGAGGAAGGTTTCCTTGAACAAACATGGGGCATATTTTGCTATAAAACTCTTGTTAAGTCTATCAAAACTGTCCTAAGATAACTGTAGTGGATTTTAGAATTTCAGCTGCAATTGTTRCTGGTTTAGGAATATGTCTTTAATGTGGTTTTCCCTTCCAGCTCCTGGGCAAGGCATATGATGAGAGTAAATTTTATTTACATTGAGTTCATTCCTCATCTGTAGCCAGCTAATGTCTGTGTGCTTATGCTAGTGTTGAATTGGATGAAGTTAATTTTCTGGTATGGGTCCTCGTTTTGGATTTGTGCTGAGAGCAATGTTGATGACACAGCAATGTTTTTGTCATTGCTGAGCAGTGCAAGTCAAGTTCCATTCTGCTGCTCACCCCACCCCACCAGTGAGCAGCCTGGGGACTAGAGCTGGTAGGGGACAGTCAGGACTCCTGAAGCATCTATGTGGTGCTTGCTGGAGCATCTAAGCTCCATGACTGTGGGAAATAGCAAAGATAAAGATAAATTCAGTGCTAAACATCTCTGGGGGAGTAGGTAGACAGGATAAAGCAGGGAAAAATTAAGATGTGGAGATATCAAGTAGAATGGGTGAAAGTTTCCTGCCTTTTATTGCTCTCTGGCCCTTTACACATTTTCCCACTGCTGCTCTTCCACTAATTGCCTCTTCTCAGAGCCACAGACTGTGCAACAGTTTTGCTTCTTRAAGCACTGCTGAAGGCTGTCTGGATGAGAGGGGATGGATCAGCTTTAATTGCGTGCTGGCTGGGCACAGGCTGCATGTCTGCAGGCATCAAAGCATAGATCAGGTAAAGGCATCTGTGGGGAAGAACAGAAATCATTCCTGCCCAGGAATGCTGCTTCAGTGTCGTGGATTTGGATATTGTCGAACAATTGTAGGGATCAGGAAATTTGATGGGAAAATCAAATTTCCAAAATGCACTTCCAGGTAACGCTCATGTCCTCACATCTATAGCATTGCAAATTCGAACATCCACACACTTGGTTTTAAATGTATGTTGTATAGTCGTGATATTTTCAATCAGCCACTGGTAATGCAGAACCTCAGAAACTTCAGACAGCTTTGGACTGGATCCCTTTAAACGTAACTGTGGGACAAGGAAGCACAAACCACAAAATCAGAGGGATCTGAGATGACAGGACAGCTCCAGAGGCACATCAGCATGCACACCTGGAAAACAGATACACCTCCACTGCCCTCCACTGAACTTTCTTTTCCTGTTTAGAATCAAAATAGGTTTTGCCAACTTGATATGTCCTTTTTTAAAGATACAAAGACTCATGCAAACACAAACATCAAATAATTTGTATGCTGTAACCAAATAGGTCTTAGCACAGCAGACAGAATGTTGTGGAGAGAGAGTACTTAGCTTTGCAAGCTGGAAAACAAGGTAAACACAGGCAGACATCTGAAACTGGCAATCCTCTTAAAAACCGTCGCTTTTATTTATGATTTCTTCCCTTTCCAACAAGAAAAGTGAACTTTATACAGTAAAAACTTCTGACCTGAATGTGAAAAAGTAAATTATCCAAATGAAAAAAAAAAAACCAACCCCAAAAAAACCGTGAATGTTCACATTGTTCTGTTGAATTTTAAATGCATTCAAAATGAAGCCATTTTTCAGCTGAAAATGCACTTCCAAAGTAAAGTACTAAAACCCAATAATTAAAAGACCATACGTCTCCAAGTTTTTCTCTGAACAGRCCAGGTCTCTACAAAGCACCTAATTTCTCAGAAAGTAAACAATTTGTTTTCCCTGAAATAAAAGTCATAAAACCMAACAAACTTTATATAAGGATCTGTTAAATAAATTCTTTGAAGTCCTCTTAATAAAGTAAAAAYGAGGAAGCAGCTCTAAACAAAGAGATTTACTTATAGTCACTTTAAATGCTGTCACAGATGATTCTTTGAACAATCTTTAATCTCTAAGAACTTTCCTTGTGTAGATTGCACTAACTCATGAATGAAAATTAAAGAATAATCAAAATCCAGACAGAACAAAAAATTTTCTAATAATACAGCATCAGGAAATCATAGAGAAGTAAATCATACGTTGTGACAGCCAGTGCCTGGTCACAGAGTGGTACTTTTTCAGCTAAATCATTATAATTAAATTGGCATGACTTCCACCACCATAGAAACAATTATTAATGCTATAAATGCATTTTAATGGTCCTTCTTATTGTGCTACAGTATGGAGAATAAACCACAAAAAGATGAGGAAGCTTTTTAATGTAAAGCATAATGACCAGTTGTGACTATACCATTTCAATAATTTAATTAAAACTAAATTTAACTCCTAACTCTTGTAGTACTATTGCTGTTTAGCCCAAGCCTTTACTCCMTGTAAACTTAAAAAGTAAATTGCATTTGCAGAATAAATTAGAACTGGCCATTCACTGAAGGCGTGACGGAAGAATTCTTTCTCATTATGATACTTACAGACACTTTCAGGGAAATGAGAAAACCTGTTTCATCTGCACTTTACAGCTTCACCAATAATCTTCTAAATTCTGATAGTGATATGTCAAGTTTATAAAAATACTAAAGAAATGACCACAGCTCATGTGTAGAGCAACTCAGCATTGAATATACAGATGTGCTGTATGTGTGAGGTCAACTGAGTATTTGTAGTTCATTCCTAGTGGGAAATATTGGACCTGTATGTGTTGAATGGCCAAAACTCACAGATGTATAAAAATTCAGGTGTGTTTCTTAGTGTTATTCTGTCTGGTTTTCATTTGGTTTCCAAAAGAGAGAACACTCACAGCATCTCAGTACATCCCTCTGGGGCATTTTAGCACCTATGCAAATGAAGGAAGGTCTCACATAYGTTAAATTAACCTCAAGATTTCATTAAAATAGGAAACCAGGAAGAGAAAAAGGACCCTAGGGAAACTTTGTCTTTTTCTGATAACAGAGAAATTATAAGAGAGATTGATGTCAATACACAAGTATAAAATGAGGCACAGTTACTTCTGCTGCTCCTACAGCCACTTACACTACGTACTTACTGGGGTTTCAGCAGTTACAATTGAATAGTATCAAAGAAATGACTACATTTTTGGGAGAATGGCCATCAGAAAGTGTGAATTGTTATTGAGTTATCAAAATACATTATGTACCTTAAAAGTAGAAAGAAATTTTTTAAAAAAGCTTGTTCAAATGTCATGGGGAGGCAAAGACTGCATTCAGGCAGGATGTCCAGGGGTGCTGGACATAGAACAAGATCCTGTAAGAGCAAGTGAAGTTGAAGCAAAACAGACAGTTTGTATTAAGTGAGAGATTCAAAATCCTAGACATAGCTCCTGGTTGGTCAAAGACCATGAGAAGAAGCACATGTTCCTGGCAGGATTCGGCTGTTGCAGTAAGGATAAGCAGCCAAAGAGCATGTTGCCAAAAAGTATGTTGCCATTGAGTTTTAAGATTAGCAAAGAATGAAGACCTGGCTGAGGAAGACTCCCAAAAATGGTTCGATAAAGTGTCTAGCTTACAAAGGAGCTGCTTAGGTCTCAGCTTCTTTGTACATATTCTCAGCCAAGAGGGATTGGTAGTTCTCGAACGATTTCAATTTTTGATACACATGAAAAAAGCAACAACATTCCAACCTATGGTTTAGAAGGAAACACAGTTGAAAAAAGGAAGAGTAAAGGCTGTGAACTGACAATAGATACAAAMTGGTGATCTAATGAAGAGAGTAGGGGAAACTAGAAAACTCACTCCCAAACTTGTAAACAATACTTGCTATTCTAAAGTGTATATGACTTCAATTTTAAATGAGAAAGTTAAAAAAAAAATCACAGTAAGAGAAAAAACAAGAAGTTGCAGGTTGGGGAAGTACAAAACAAAGTCTTGAAAGGGTTTGAAAAATAATCCACCAGATTTCTGGACTGTTATGATCACGAGGAACTCATGAACAAGAAAAGACAGAATGCACACAAGAAAGTGGAAGTGCTTAGGACTTGCCTTGTTGAGCTCTATTTAACAGCRAACACCCCTTCCTGTATAGTTTGAAGCAGGGAAGTCATCAGAAAAGTTTCCCATTTAATTCTTGTAATACTTGCAGTATAATTTCTTTCAATTCCCCACCATTATTTTTATGTAAAGCCACATGTACTATTCTAAAGAAATCACCTGGATCTTCTGTGCTGTTATATATTTTAGATTTATATCTTGTTTTAGCTGTTAATTCAGCAAATATGAATAATTTATTTTTATTGTTCTATTTTCATAGTAGTTTATTTCGCATATTTTCATCAGTATAGAAGACAGCTGCAAGAATTACATAATCGCATCTGGTGAGATTCTAGTCTACTAAAACCAACACATGTTTCCACTGGGGCTGAAGTTTAATTCCAGATGCATTACTATTGCTTCTATCTCTGCTTMAATTTTCCACATCCTRTATTGAAMCTTTGYCCTTGTCTTCCAGACCCTTCTCATTCCCAAATCACCTGCCATACTGGAATRKTACTCCYACTGCAATCTTTGCTYCCTTAAATTTTGCCAAGTGCCAAASCTAGGCACCTTTTTTTCTGTGCTTTTTTAAAACCCAAAGAARTAAAGAATAAATGAAAATAGYTATTATCTACTAAAAATCACAGTATTTAACAAATAYTTTTCTGTAAATAAATCAGAGAATTTTTTTCCTACCGTAGTCCAATATGCAAACAAATTATATAGCCACAGAAATTACAGCTCCAGAACGTGACATGAGACTTGTAGCAGTATAGAAAAATATCACCTTTTATAATATATGCAAACTCATAAGAGCACTTGGCTCTTTTTTAAAGTTCTTCCATATYACATAGACAACAAAGGCAAGAAAAATATAATTCAAACCTAAACTAGAGGAGGAAAAATAAGGTTGTCTCTCTAAGATACTTCCTTTCCTCTTCCACTAAATCAGACCGTCTTCTAGAGAAAATGGGCAATCAAATGCATCGATGCACCTGCACTGAAGTGAATGCAGGAAAGAACATTTAGCACGCTAGGAATKTTGGTGCTGGGAATGTAGTAGTCAGGGAAGAATGGCATTGGACTTTTATTTGGGAAAGCCAGTAGTAAGAGARTAAGAAACACCAGCAGGTACAGATACTGACAGCATCAGCTGGGTAATTGGTTTCTGCAGCTGCAGTRTTCTAGGCATTAATGCCATTGCCATTTACAGCCACAGAGTAATTATTAAAAGTTTAAAAATCTCCTGTGACTGAGGTTTAATKTTGCACATTAGACTTCCAGTCATATAACTACTGCCATCATATTTTACAATATTGGCTATTGCCGCTAATAATTYCAGGTGACTGAACTGAAAAATAAAGTGATCCCAATATTATCTCGTTAATATTTAACCCCTGTCATGTTCAGAGAAGTCAATTTTCCTAATTTTTTGCTTTCAGATTATTAGAGTGGATTCAGAGTATTTTCACTAATTTTTAGAGAAAAATTAGCTGAAATTAGGAAATTGTAAGTATCACAAATATTTCTCTATTTCAGTATTTGATTTTGCAAACTGTATTAAATACTAGGTCTGAAATCATGCTAATGCTGATCAATTAATCCAAGGTCCTTTCAGCCCTGRTTATTATTTGCTGCTTAGGTTCAGTTTTTATGTGCATTTTGGCTGTCTAAGAAAGGAAGAAAGTAGCTMTAATTCAGCCTTACTCTTTTGCCAGATCTTGATGTCAGGCTAATTTAGTTAAATCTTTTTGTAAATCCCTATTTCAGCAGCCAAAATAACCCTTTGTAATGGAATCTCCAGTTGCAATAATGCATTTCTCAGGTTCTTTTCAAACTCTTTATGTTGCAAATAGGTGAAMTAGGTTTACCTCATAACAGTCTCCTTCAAGGAAATCCTTAACTACTTATGTGAAGCAGGATTATTTGGAATTTCTTTGAAGATGTTTCCAAAGAGGCACAATGAGGAGAGGCATCTGTCCCACCCTCTGTCTGCCTGTSCCTCCAGTTCTTCAGAAATATCTAAAGGTGGCACCTGACAGACACTATCTGTACTGACAGGAACATCAGGAAGAAGTCACAAACAAAATGCTGRAGGCAATGTTATCATTAAAATCTCCCTCCTCAAGTCAGGCATGATTCTTTTCCSCAGAAGCACAATATCTAAAATAGATTAGCAGTACCAGCCAGGCAGAGAAATATCATCAGGACTATCAGCAATCATCTATTTACTTCCACTGCATCACCTTTCAGATGTCACAGGGAAAGCCTAAACTTTCAGTTTTCTAGCATGTGGCTGGTTTGCCCAGAGTAAAAGTGTTCCATAGCAGTGGAAGAGCTCTCTTACTCTTTTAAAAATTGCTGCAGGTTTCCAAGGAAGGGTGAAAGTGTACTSGAAAACAGTGTTTGCCTTAGTGCTCTTTTGCGAGTTGTTTATGCTCTCAGCCCATTATCCAGTGTTTTCAGTGTTGTCAGTAATAGTTCAAGAGAAAAAAAAAATGGTAAACATGGTAGCTAATGCTGAGAACCTCATTTTACAATGATTTCTCTGGAAATTTTCCCAGAYTTCACATCTGCCTTGGCACAACAGCCTACATTTCAGAAACTGTGTCTCACTGGAGATGCAGTGAGAACAGCTACACTAACTCACAGTGGGTAGGCTGCTTTCGTTCTCTCCATTTGAAATATTGTCACTGCTACTTACTCAACAAACAAACAAAAAAACCCAAACAACAAAAAAAACAGCCAGTGAGAACAAGAACAATGTAGTTTATAAAAGCCACAGGCAGGTCACTTTCCAGTTCCCAATATTCCAATTGCAATAKCAAGAGCAGAGCAAAAACATACCCTTATGACAGACAGAGCTTCAAAATATTTAAGATGTTTTCTTTTGTTGTTTCAGTTCTAAAATATTTTCACATGTTTTCTCTTTTTCTGTCCTTAGTTGTAATATGGAAACGWTAGTTAAGGTCAAGACACAAAATGTACATTCTCTGACATTGATGCTTTGAGTAATTTTTCTGTATTACAAATATCAGATTCAATTTTATAGAATCATAGAATGRCTAGGGTTAAAATRWTCATTAAAGATCATCTAGTTTCACCCTCYSTGCCATGGCAAGGACACCTTCCATTAGACCTTGCTGCTTAAACCCCATGTAACCTGATCTTGAACAGTACCAGGGATGGGGRATCCAAAASTTCKCTGGGAAAYCTGTTSCAGTGTCTCACCACACTCGCAGGAAAGAATTTCTTCCTAATATACAATCTAAATCTTCTCTCTGTCAGTTTAAAGCCATTTCCCCTTGTCCTATCACTCTATGCCCTTATAAAAAGTGCTTCCTCAGCTCTCCTGATGTCCGCTTTAGGTCCTGGAGTGCTGGTACAAGGTGTTTCTGGAACCTTCTCTTCTCCAGGAACTCTCTCAGGTGTTTCCATAGGTGAGGTGCTCCAGCCCTCTGAGCATCTTCATGGCCTCCTCTGGACTCACTCAAACAGGTCCAYGTCCTTCTTATGTTGGGRGTCCTTGAGGTAGACACAGTACTCTGTGTGGRGTCTTTTCTCTTCCACAGAATTTAATTTTTAACGTATCTCCATTAGTACTGCTCTGTATTTATTGCCATATAATGTTAAAAATTAATGCTAAAATAAGTAATTGCATGACTTCATGAAAATCTTTGTATCTATTCCAGACAGAGAAATCTCAGCATCTATGAAGGAATTCCCTCATTTCTGACAAAACAAAAAGCAAATAATCTAGGATGGGTTTTTTTTCCTGAAAATGTCAACCAATAAAAGGATGCAAGCTGTACAGACTGACCAGCTATTATTTTGACAGGTTCTTAAATTAAACTACATAAGTTTGAAAAAAGTGAAAAAGAGTTTCCAAGACACTTTCAGTCAATTCTACCCTCTAAAAACAGCTCTTTTTCTTGTGAGAAGAGTGAGATAAAGAAAATCCTATTAAGAAAGAAAAAACTGACAAAAAATATTTCTTTTACAATCACAGAACATTTAAGGAAATCTTTGTTTAGGGCAGAAGGAATTTTTGTGCTATGCACAGGACTATTTCTTTAGGTGTAACATGATGTGAGAGTGGCCTCTTTTTCCTTTCTATGGCTAAAGGGTACCCCATCTCCATGGACAGTSCTTTCAGTCCTTTCTCTTCCCCTGACTCTCCCCAAAGTAATTCTCTGAATGAAAGCCCCACTTCAAAACCTTAAAAGAGTTTAAGCAAAAACCAAACAAAACCGAACACCAAACACAATGAACCCTGTAAGGCCCCATTTTTGTTTCATGGCTATTCATCCTATGTAGAAAATAATTTCTGTATTGTCAATGAGATTTCCTTTGTTCTGCATTCCCATTAAGGCACTGATTTGTGTATTCCCCAAGGACCAGGATACATCTTGAGGCAATCATGGGCTCAGGTGYGCTGAAAAGGTTATTCAAGAGCTCTCAAGGGCAACCACAATCTCTTCATTCATGTATCTTTTGTCCCTAGTAAAGCTTCAGCRTGCTCATACAGTATGGATATTATTTTTTAATATGTTTGAAATCTTCCTCATGTGCTGGTTCTGTGCTCT
>NW_026623534.1:910815-939572 GCF_030028575.1 Malurus melanocephalus
AAAAAATCAACATCCCTTTACTCCAGATGAAGGAAAACTGACTGCTGGTGATAYGGACTCGGACCAGGAAATTATCTTCAACTGCTGAAGATTGGATGATGGTAGTGAAGCCAATGAAAAGAGTTACTGTTTGTTAAAGCAGTTTCACTTAGTTCAGAGGACGGTACAAACAAAGCAACTGGGCAGAACACAAAGAGCAATTTGAACTGGTGACTGACCTGGCAGTAAGGTGTGCACTGTTTCTCATATGACTTGTCACAGAAATGATCAGATCATAATCACAACTGAGCCTTCTCCAATTAGAAGGCCTCTCCAGGGTACTGAATTTTCTGACAACATGCAMGTAATTATTACCATCGCTACTGGAGAGCAGTCCCACCATCTGACTGAAACTTTGGCTTTCCAATTACTATACGTCAAGCAAATAGCCCTTTTTAAAGATCTGAATTAGTATTTAAATTAAAGGATGAACTGGCACAGGCTTTCATTATTTTTCCTTGATAATGATCTTTTTACTTTAAATAAAAAAGTGAAGGAAGATTTTTATGAAGGATAACAATTTCTGACTCAATTAATAGCAARGAGAGTGATGAAAACAGAATCTTAAGCATCTCAGAGGCAAGAGAGGCAAAAAGAGAATTTTGTCTTTCCTTATCAGTTCATTAGTTGAACTTATGCTTAATTTTACCAATTCTTATTACTTATTAGGTGAATCCAATTTGCAGTGCCATGCAGTCCATTCCCCATTTATCTAAAGTATTTCAATGGCACAGAGTAGGAGTTCTCTTACAGAGTATTAAAAGGAAACTAATGAATAGACTCTCAGGAGAAGAGCTCAATCTCACCTATCTTCAGTAGTCTACACTGTCRAAAAGTTAAGTACCTCATTTCACCCAATTGTCTATCCCTCCTGAAAAGTGAGATGTACCTCTAAAGGGCTCCAGGGTTGTTCCTACAAATGGGTATTTAAAAGTAGTGTGACAGCCCTCTGGAGGATGTCTCTCCCTCTTTCTRCTGAGGGTGGAAGGAGCCCACATAATCAACCTAGACTAGTTTGAGATGATTAATCCTCCAAAGTGTTTTGAAATGTAAATCAAGACTTTAAATCCTGCAGACAGGATCTGCACTATGTGCATTTACTTAATAAATGTCATATTTTTCATCATTTAGAGGCACTGATGAGGCTGAATCCATTTATATGTATAAGTTGCCTTCAAATCCTGGAAGATGGTGTATAATAAGGTGACTACTTCATACTTTTAAATAACATGTTGAAAAGTAGAAATGCAGTAATTTAGGAAGCAGGCAACAGCTTGGCTTTCTTTAAATGCAGTAATCATACCAATAAATTATATTAGCATTTATTAATAATAATATTTTCCTTTAATAAACCACTTCATTCCAAGATAACATTTCTGTCTTTTTATTTAAGTGGTGAAAAACTAATCCAATTTCCAGCTATAAATAATGCTGTTATGAGCTCTTTGGATTTTGAAAAATGTTGACAATTAGAGGATAAAGGAGAAGAGAAAAAAATGATTAAGGAACTGAAAAGCCTAATCTAAGGCCACAGTGGATGAGCTGGACAGGCTTAAAAATTTTAAGTACAAGCTACTCCAAAGCAGGACAATATGTTCAAGTGCATAAATGGGATTTGGAGACTTAACAAGAGCGTAATGGGGTCCTAAAATAAAGCCAATGGGTGTTTGGAAGCACAGGAAGGATAGCATGCTGGGCAGCCCCACAATGCTGAAAGCCCTCCATCCACATTGCTCTCAATAATAACCACTGAAGATCGGGTTAAATTGTTCCCAGGAGAACAGAATGCTGAAAAAAGAACGAGAAATGMCACATCATCTGTAAGAGAAACATTATAAGCTACCTTCACACAGAAAAGGCAAAGACCCTAAATTATGTGGCATCAGGGGATGGCCATCCTTCTGTGGAAGTGGCCAAAACATCCCTAGTTTGCAGTCTAGAGTTGGTCCAACACCAAAACTCTAGCTGCTTTCAGATTGTTACATTGGACTGCCATCCCTCTCTTACCAAACCTGATCTCTGTTGCCTTCCATATATACTTCACTTCCTYTGGTATATCAGGCATTTTAGAATGCAAAATCTCTGGGTTCTAAAATCTCCCYGGAAGGATTTTCTGAATGGATAGAATGCATTCTTCATGGTTTACATACATTTACATTTGTATCACATGTAGAGGAAAAAAAGGATTTTTTTTGTGCACCCACAATTTACCAGTATCTACAAAATAGGCATTTTATAATTACTTGATTCCATCCTAACTACAAAATGTGAAACCAGCCTGCACTCCCAAAGTAGAAAGGATCAGTGTACTTTCAGAATAGCTTGGCATTTTGTAGAGAATAACTTAMACTGCATTTGTCAAACTGAAAAGAACCTTTCCTCAGGGGTGCATAATCCTTTCTGCTCCTTGCCTTATAATAAACTAGATTTATCCCTAACCTTCTCTTCTGTATAAAATTTTGCAGACCTACTACATTTAGGTTTTAAAGTAAATCTGCAAAGACACTGCTTTCTAATTTTCTCCAGAAAGCACTCTTAATGCTTTAAGGARGTAATTTCCTACATTTCCTTTTTGTACAGCTTCCAGGCACAGAAATCATACCATTAATCYCCATAAAAGTGAAAAAAATGGAAACATCCAGTAGCCAATATTTTCTAAGTGTGTCTGTTTTAATAGTTGCACTTACTCTTGCAAGTAGAGTGCCTGAATTCTGCACTTAATGCCAGTTCCAGAATTGCACTATATATGAAAGTACAAACCCAAATGATACTGCATGCCTAGGAGTCAGCGATTTTCTCAGTGAACAGAGGGCAGTGCATAATGCTAAACAATATCAATGACAGTTTGCTCAAGTCCAGARAGGAATTTGACTTCAAAGAATGTGCTACAAAAGATGAATAGATGATAGGAAAAAACCTCAAACAMTCCTTTAAGAATAGCATGAAAATAAATTATTCAATAATTCACTATTTTCCTTCACTAACTTTTCATCACTTATAGCTAAAAACTTCCAAAGTGAAATTTGCAGAATGAATAAGGAAAAAAAAAATTCCAATGAGATGCAGTTGTTTTCACCTATATAGTTTGAAAGGAAACTGGGTTAACAAAGTTGGGTTATCCAATAGTTAAACATCAGCTCTACTATATTCAGAAATACCCATGAAACTAAATCAAACAAAATTAATGTTTTTTTCTGAACAGCATCCACTCTTATCTGCATAGGGATAAACACAGACATGAATCTGGCAGCATGGCTGCTCTCTTGTGGTAAAAAGTCACATTTCCCTCAGGTAATAAGGGCAGTATTTGTCCTCATGGAAAATTTGCCTTTGAAGAATAAATGTTAAGAAAATTAATTACAACAAGATAATTGAATTATTCTTGCAAAGATACAAGTTTCAAGAACAGTTGAGAGAAAAGTTCTCAAGCATACATGAAAAGAAAGATACGATGTAGGGCTGTGTTTACTCTATTGAATCCAGCTCATGGGTATGAAATTGAAATGCAACAGCTATGAAATTGCTTGAGATTAAGTGRCATATATGGTCAGAGCAACAGTGTATTTGATTTCTCTACCACATGAGTCCAAGCTCAGGCCAAAATCAGAAATAAATGCGGTGGCTTCCTCTTACAATTTATTAAAAATTATCAAAATCTTAACAATTTTCCCAGTAAAACAATGACAAAAAAAGAGAATTCTTGGTTAATTACAGGAGATGTATCATATACTCCAGTCTGATGTGYACCATAGCCGTGAGTTTGCTGGCTTTTCCTGGCAGCAGCATCTGTGTTCACCATGCTGATCTTGGTAAAAAAGCACAAATTGATGTAGCACCCCTAACACTAAATCCTTTAACAATTTAATGAATAAAATAGGCAAGTTATACATTGAGCTCTTATATATTTCCTCTTTCTTGACTGTCAGYAGGGAATCAAAACCAAAACAGAAGTACCTCCCAGAGGAAGATGGACTGGAGGTTTTCTACGATTATAGTCAGGATGAGAATTTGACCTTATAGCTATGTTTAAAAAAAACCTCTTAAAAACCCGTCTGATGTTGCCTGTCATCAAAATTTGTACAAAACCCATAAAAACACTTTCCATRTAGAWATAAACAGGATGATTGTTGCCTAAWTGCAAAATAKAATRCCTATTTTTAACAAAAAACTTCTGCTGTACCAGCAGGAATTTTGAAATAAAGGAAAAGCAACTTTGACATCAAACATCAACTGAAATATCCTTTATCTCCATATAAAGAATTGTGTAAGTCCTTTTGGATGACAAACTGAATGCATATGCTGGCTGTAAAGAGCTGCCAGCAGACTTGTGTTCTCAGATTCACAAACACAAAGTGATGAAAAATGTCATCCCCAAGTAATCAGGTATATTTTGAAGCTAACAGTAGCAACTTCATATAATCAACACTGGCAGACATGACATTTATGTAAATTACTTTCTAAATGGCTATTGCAATAAGTGACTGCTGAACTAAATTTCAGAGAAATTACAGGTTTAATTTACAGCTCTTGGGAGAATTCTTCCTATCTATTTTTTTCAATGCGTGCATAAACATGAAAAAAACCCCTTCCATAATTCTATGGGAAATGATTTATACATCCTAGAGAAATTTACCATTTCAGAAGAACATTTGTCAGACACATATGAAATAATTTATTTTTTTAGTGATTAATTATTACACAACTTGCAGACTTTAGATCTCATGAAAATGGTGACTTCTAGAATATAGAAAAAATAGAACAGATAATTAGGTACTACTAAGAATACTGTGTTATCAGTTTTTACAGTATAATTAAGATTTTACATTATTGTATAGAAAAATAAGAGCTGGCAGGCATTGAGGCTGCACAATTAGGATGCCATAACAGTGCTGATGTCAGATGAAAGGCCAAAGAGCAAATAATTTCCTCTCCCAGAAAGATGCACTCCCATAGTGCTGTTTCCGATATGAAATAGGATTTAATTCAATGACGGACACCAGATTCAAGTGACATTGCCAAGGCTATGAGTATTTGCTACACATTGCAAACACCATGAACATTTTGAGGGAGAAATACATCAAGCATTTCACAGAGAGAACCATATAGGGATGGGAATGCCAAGTTCTTTTTGAGCACCTCAAGTTGGTCCTTAGCTTGGTTGGTTTCTAGCTACCCAGACCTGAGTCCATCATTCACTAAATGACACCTTGCTTTTAGGAGTTATTCTGAAACGCTGAAAACATTCTAGAATACTGAAAATTTGGCTGAAAGTTGAAGAAGGTGCATTCTAAGTCTGAGTTCAGATTCCCTCTCATGACTCTGATGTCCTCTAACTAAAAGAAGTTAAAACTTCACTTAAAAAGAATAAAATTTTACAGACTAACTTTCTGAACCATGGGTAACTACACACTAGGTTTTCAGTTCAGAAAGGTCCACTTGGTTATCTTTCAAGATAACTTTGGTTATCTTTCCTCTACCTATCCACAAAAACCATTCGCAGAGGTTTGCAGAAAATCTCAGACCTGCAGTACTAAGGACCAAAACTGATAAAAATGTAACTTAGTTACTCTAAGTTCATCATGGCACTGATGTGACTGAATATTCGCATCTACTTCAAGAAACTGCCTAGTTTCCAGATTCCTTAATCTTGTGCATTCATGTAGGATTTCTCAAATCAAAATTAGGAGATCTAATGCCATATATGCTCCATTCCCCTAGAGCACTTTGGGGGTTTTGGGGGTTTGCTGGTTATTTTTTATAGACTGCATCAACAGAGCATCGTTCATTGTATACTAAATGACACAGCCAACATTTTTCCCAATATCCCCTGTACATTTTTTCTTTCTTAGATTTATTTGGGGGAAACTGTTTGACTCTGGGTTCACACGGGCAAAGGAAGAACCAAAGCTATGTCCCTTGCCAGGCCTCCTATCTCTGAAACAGAGACAAAGAATTAGAAAGCCAAGAGCAATCTATTTTATTTTATTGTGTACATTATGATCTTCCAGCTGGGCTCCTGGCAGGCTCACAGAGTAAACCTCAGCTGGGAGAGATCTGGGGCATCTGTGCCTTATCTCATTTATGTGTATTTATACCTGCCAAATGGTCCCAAAGGCCCTGACCCCTCCTGAAATACCACCCTTAGCTTGCCACAATAAAAGGATTATTTTCACTTCCCTCTTGTAGCCACTCAGGCTTACTGATGAGGTATCCAGATCTGAAATTGTTTTGCTATCTCATCCAGACAACTGTGGATCTCAGCACTGTTTTCTTTCAGGAGCAGCATGAAACCATTCCAGCTCCCTTTTATAGGAACTGAATCAATCAATTTGGGAGCATTACAAAGGCTTGTCACCCTGCCCTTACTGCAAATCCTACAGTTTTCTCTGTGTGCACCATAAAAGATAGAATAACATACAGACACCACTAAGATTTGAGGCTAAGTGTGCAAAACCATATTTTTAATAGCTTCCATTGAGAAAAATAAAACTGCTTTAAAAGTACAGCTAGGAGATCGGTGGGAAAGTGAGAAGGAAGGAAAAAAATAACAGTGAAGAGTAAGAACAGCAATGTCTAATTCTATTCTACTCTTGTGTTCTGACTCTTCATAGTAACAGAAATCAAATTAGAAGAGAGAAATAAATGAGAAATAATATTGGGGCAAAGGAAAATGAATCGAGGTAGTGTAAAGCTGATGGGATAGGACAGAAGGAGGGCTAGAGCTGAAGAAAGGTCATTAGCAAGCATGAAAAGGCAGCAGTAGCAGAGAAGTGCACAAAAAGAGACAAAGGAGAAGACAAAATTGAAAAGGGACATAAAGGCAGAGAGAGTTGAGCAGGGGAGAGACATCACTATAGATAATTCTGGGAAAGCAAGCCAAATCAAAGAAACTCCCCTACCTCCCAAGGTCACAGATTTAAAAAGTCCATCTTGAAGCTATACCGACCTTCATAATTGTAAATCCTGCCAAGTACAGAATCACTTTTCCATGTTCTCTGATACTTGCTCGCCTCTTCATAAAATTGCATTACTGGGACAGCCATCAGCAAAAACATACTCAAAATTTATTTGTGAGAACATTAACTTCTCCTCTGTTCTATCTCTTCATTAACTCACTGTGCTGCAGACTATTCCATGGTGCTTTGTGCACACCTTTATTTGTCCGTGCTCAGAAAGTTTTTACTTAGAGGACACTTTCTAATAGTTTTGGAAACAAGATGGAAGCAGAATCATTAGCAGACTCATCCAAATTTAAGCTTTTAATGCTTAAAATAACCTTCTTTGCCTTACTGCTGTGTTGTAAAATTGTATTCAATTTTCTTTCCTCCAGACCTTCAGCAGCAGAGAAGCATGTAATAAAATGTAAAAACCTCCCAAAGAACCTTTCTTGACAAGTGCATGTAATGTAATTTGTCTCAGTAACATTTAATATGTTCACTAATGATCTAAAAGAGATTGTTAGTTCAGGTAAGATGTCAAGCTAGAAGATGTTTGAAATAGCAGCATAGGAAATGGATTTATGTATGGCTTGATAACCAGGAATAGCTTAGAAGGATAAGGGAGAGAAGGTGAGAAGGGAACAAAAGGTCCTAAGAGGGAGTTTGGGATTGCTAGTCCTGGTCTTGATAGAAATGCAACACCAAAGGAAGAAGGAAAAGACAGAAATGCCAAGGGAATGGAAATCAGCTAGAGGATACAGCTGCTGCCTTGTGGAGTGGGACTGACAAGTGACATCCTTCCTCTGCTAGCATAGGAGTGAAAAACAGATCGGAAGAAAGTGAGGGGAATAAAAAAGTGTAATAGAAGAAGTAACACAAAGAGATGGCAAAGAAATTGAGGGGTATCTCAGTCAAAAAGAAGTATCCTTGATGAGGATAGAGTAAAATACCAGTTTATTTAAAAGGCTCTATGTCATGCAGTATAGAAAGTGAGGAGGTGACATATAAGATCAGAAAACAAAGAGTTGATATTTATAATTAATTTATTATATAATGTAAATTCTAAGTAAAATGTCAGTCCTTCAAAAAGAGTGTTTCCCTCCCTCTGTGTATTTATCCAATCTGTGCATGGGGGAAGGTGGCAGTACTTTGCAGAACTTGAAAGGGTTTACAAACTACTGGGTGAAAAGAGAAGTGAAACAGAAATGAGGGAGTGAAATGCTTTCTGTAGTGTTGCAAATTCTTAAGGAAAACTAAGAAAACCCAGGTTCTCAAGAGGGCAGAACACTGTGCAGAGAATACATTATCAAAGACTAAGGCAGACTGAGAACTTAAGCTTCTGTTACTGGACTTCGCTCTTTGTGTCATTTCATAATTCGATACTCTCACAGTTTATGCAAAAAAAAAAAAAGGAAAAAAGAAAAGCATTTGCATGTAGAAATACACCTAGCATGTAAAAATTGAGTAGGAAGGAACCTATTTCATCTGCATAAACACAAATACACTTAGAGGGGGGAGTTTTGGTCTAAATACTGGCTCATGAAGACCTGAGGCCTTGAATATGGACCTCATTTGATGACTGTCTATAAAATTAATTACTTCGACTTTTCCACTCTAATCTGAAATTTCCTTTTTTAAAATTTTATTACGTAACTCTGTGGCCAAGAACCACATTGCTTCCAAAGAACCAGTGATAGTAGAGGGTCACATAAGGTAATAGTTTAAAGTGTGTGCACACCAAAGTCACTGAGCATAAAAGAAGAAAGAATACTGGGATTTTCTTGGCCACAGACAGGTGCTTCAAACCTCACAAAAAAAAAGTAACTGAAGGAAAGAGATTATTACCTATAGATGAAAACCACAATTATTTCAATTTCTTCTGGAAATACCACATCTTCAGAGGCAACATAGTAATAATAATAATAACAACAGCAATAATAATAATTTTGCTAGAAATTACATTGGAAATTTTGTATCTCTATTGTAGAACTCAGTGCAGACTAACAGAAAGAATCAATAAAAAAGGGAGGTTGTAAATGCATTGTGCTCCACAAGGAATTAGCAGCACCACAGTGTAATTTGTGGCTGCCACAACAGCAATTGTTTCAGAGACCCAATTCTTGTTTCTTATTCAGAGAACAGAGATGAATTGGATCCAAGGGAAATAAGATTCTCTCTTAAACTAAGAGTTTCAAAACTAATAAACCACACTTTCAGACAAAATAATATCTTTATTATATATTTTGAGATCTAGGACTAGGCTTGTTCTACTTTTTCCAATCTAGGCTGTGTTGTCTGCATGTTATTTAATGCATGGGTGGTTTAAGCTCTGCTTTTAGGCTGTCAACAATTACAGATGCACCTCTGGACATTTTTACACACATTTCTATGACCATATGCATAACTCAGTGAATGGCTCCTCACATATAGGTGACTAAGAGACTAAAGGTTTTTGTCTGCCTATTTTATTATTTTAGCCGAAATACAAATACATTTCAAATTTTAGATAGAAAGATCTTCACTTTGAATAGGCCATACAAGCCTGGCCTAGACTTTACAGAAAATATCCTTATCACAGAAAGCTGGTTCCAAATAAGATACTCGATTTAGCGAAGTCCTATTAATTGTGTATAAAATTGTTATTAATTAAGAAAATATCATGGTGATGGTCAGAAGWGGGATTTGGTACTGCTGGAGTGAATAGTCCTATGGCACACAACACTGAAATAGGACATCAAGAAGTTCCATCAACTTTCTCCTTATCAGGTATAGGTCACACCCAAGAAGGCAGCAAGGATTCACTTCTGTGTCCCTCCTCATGAAGTACAAAGACACTCTATCAGCCTTTTTCCATGGACAATTTTATCCTGTTGCTAYAGAATAACATAATTTAGAAGCTTAGCAGGGATACCAAAGATTATAATGAGTAGTGTCACCTATAAATTGTTGTTCGAGTGCAAAAAGTAGTTATGACCCGGGAAAAATTTACTCTCTGGGATACACCAGAAGTAACATTAAAAAAGAAAAAAATAGAATCTCAATATTAGTGGTGTAAATGAACTGAATTTTTAGCAACAGGTGAAATCAAATTCTCCCAAAGTCTTTCACTTCAAATGTCAAATTTTGTGTGCTAGAAAATTACTTGAAAAGGGCTGAGCTGAAGCAGGATCAAACATGGTAGTACATTTTGGAATGACTCAGAACAGAACTGCTTATGCAGAAAGGAAAAGGCAGCCATGATCCATTGGAGAGAATTCCCAAAGAAGCAAGGAGGCTGTGACGCAGGGCACTGGTCAGGTCACAAATGTTCACCTCAGACCACCAATGCTCAGAAACTGAAGCAACAGCAAAGAAGATTTAAGGGACTGCTCAGGGAAGACTGGAAGTACAAAGTGAGAGGAGACCAGCAGACTGGCAYGTTTAGGCCAAGCAAAATGAAAGAGTTTTTGTGCACTGATCAGGGGAAAAGGAAAATGCTAGTGTTAGGGACAGGTGGAGGGGAGATAGCAACATAAACCCATCCCTACCACTGACACCAGTGTTGGAGGTTAGGATYGTTCCTTTCGTTTTCTGTCTSTTAAGGAATTTTGTCCCATCTGTTGCTGGCTGTGACCAGAACWGCAGCACAGGGGACRGCCCGGAGCAGGCTGGCACTGGGTTTGTGGTTTTGTTCGTTGTTGTTGCTGTTTCTCTTTGCCTTGCTATAAATACTGGTAAAGAACCATTATTCCTTTCCCCATAGTTTTGCCTGAAGGTCCCTTAATTTCAAATTATAACAATTCAGAGGGAAAGTGGGTCATATTCTCCATTAYAAGGGAAGTTTCTGCCTTCCTTGGCAGACACCTGTGTTTCAACCCAAGACAACCAGCCAGTTTTGTGGATCAGAAGGATCAGAAGCCAAAATCTAGGATCTATAGAAGACGCACAGGAAGCTCAGTGRAATACATTCAAGCTGAAGGTGCTCAGTGCCTCTGAAAATCAGATCCACTCCTCGGTGCCTTCCTCCCACAGGCCAACTACAGGACATCAACTCTCACCATGAATAAAATTAGGCTATTGTGACCTAACACAGCTTTGAGGATCTACACATTACAAACATCCCAGGCTGCAAAGATTATCAAGCAGTGAAAGGAGCCACCTTAATATTTTGTATTTACAATTATTCAATTCTGCATTGCAAATAATGATTTTACTGATCTGTATATTTTTAATTAAAAAAATAAGTTGTTGTGGATATATGAATCTAGGGAAAGGGCTCCAGAAGCAAATACACAGAAAACTTCTCACTTTTCATTATAGAAGAAAGACTCATGACATTTCAAATAAAATATTTCACTCAGAAGACTTACAGATTATGCAACTGCAGCTTCCTCAGAAATAAGGAGAGACTGAARCAAGTTATCTAAAAGTAAAGCACCTAGTATTTTAATTTGAAATGTCAAAGTGATATGATTTAGAAGGAAGAACTAAGAAAGGAYCCATAAACCATAAAGTATTATTGTTTTGTCCTTTCATGACACTGCTTTTCTCATTTYACGGAAGTACTCAGTCTTAAGACTTGGTCTCTGTATGTCACCTAATAATATGTGATACTGTCACGGATTCATTTTCGATCTGTGTTAGTTTAGAAGGGCACTATTCATTTTTTGACTGAAAATCTCTGAGGACAGAATCTTTGTGAAATCATCTGTCTGATATGCTTAGCCTATGAAGAAGTGAAAAGTGCCTCTTAAATTGCTTCAAAATCTATATAGATTTTGCCCCTAYACTCTGCTTTATTAGCTTGAAAAGRGGAGGTGAAGGCAGCTCTGACTTCCCAGAGCACAGCTGCTAGCAAATATAATCCACTGGGCCAATAGTTAAATATCTAGCTAAAGCAGTACTTCAGACAGCTCCATCCATCATAACTCATCTCTTTCCAAACGACTGTTCCAACCAAATGGATGCAAAATAATAATTGTTCTAAGCAGTCAAAGGAAAGAAGACAGTGAAAGCATATTACAAACTCTCTGGACAYTTCAGCATATTTCTCTCTCTGCCTCAAGTTAATTTATTTGCTATTCTKGCAATCTTTATTTCTATAGTAGAGRCATTAGGGTGAACATTGTGTTACAGAGCACACTAAGACTTTCTCATCTGAACAGAGATTACAATAAAGAAAATAGGATTAAGCAGGACTGATAGCAAACTAAATGAATCCAGGCAGGCAGATCTTGGTCTCTGATCCAATCGTTGGATCCATAATATTTTTTTTCCCCTAGAAGATGAGCTAGGGGAAAAAAAAAAGTTTTTATATAAATGAGTTTCATAGCCCCTATGAAGGACCTGGAGATTTATTTAGAAGCATATGAAAGCAACTCCTAAAGGTGTGATCTGAAGTCACCCATGGCCTTTGAGTTCATATGTGATACTGAAGGGTAATTGAATAAATTATCTCTACATGCTTTGAAGGGATTTTTTTTTAAAAGCAAAGCAAGCAAATATACATGTTTACATGTATATAATCAGCACATTTCCTGTAATGTAACTATTCATTAAAGTGGAGCAACATAATGATCATTCTGAAAGCTGGGGCTCAGAAAGTGTCARTGTATCTTCTGGTTTCATGAACACTGCCATTATAGCAATATTTTCCCAAGTCAGCTGTTTTAAAGCTTACTAGCTAACTGCTTCTTAGGCAACAGCAAAGATTTCAAGATCTGGGTCCAGAGACTCAGCACAAAATCTTGGTTCAGTTTAAGGATATGAAGATACTCAACATAATCTCCTTGTATTTCATTATAATTATGCCATTCAGAAATTACTGGCCGCTTTACTAACAAAAGATTAAAACGACCAATTCAATGACTGACTGAGCAAGCACATGCATACACAAACMAATAATAAATTGTATCAAAGTGTCATATCACTAAAATATAGGGAAAAATAYTTTGCATTTCTTTTTCCTTTTTGTTTCTTGAAAGATCTTTCACAAGGATTKTCTTCTTACAGATGGGACAGGGTCGAAGCCTTTCCTAAAGTTGCAAATTCTCAGCTTAATCCTATCAATTACTGAGAGTTTTTACCTCTTTTTCTTCCAGCCAGCCTGTTTAGAGGGCTTATAACTCTGGAATTTGACACAGMCAGATGCAGAATGAGAACTACCTGCTCATCCATCTGCTCTGTCCAGTGAATATTTTTGACAGTTTAAAGCTCAGTTGGATCAACTTTAGAGTTTTGGARAGGCAATGCTGAATTGTTCCTTTTATATTATAAACAAACCTTAGGGTTGTTCATGTACAGAATCTAAAGACCATCGATATGCAGAAACAATTTGTCACATTGGACTGGAAYAATMASRGAGAGAAGAAATATGAAAAAATTAYCTTGTTTTTACAAGGGCAGCTCAGATTTGTTTCAGATATACAAAGCAGGCTTTATGAGGGAAGTTTTCCTTTCAAACCTGAGATGGAGCAGTCAAAGGAAAGGGAGAACTGACACAGGCATGAGAAGGACCCATTGTAAACGTACTCAAGAGAAATAATTTCTTTATAATGCAATTTTAACATACTAAACACATACTTAACTCTACTAAACACAACCTTCTTTCTGAAAAGTACTTAAATGTTCTCCATTCTGGTTTAAATTTCATTATCTTTTTTCAAAAAGAATCCTTCAAAACAACACTGGAAGATGAGCAAAACAGCCATAACCTTCCCTAATGGCTTTTTAAGTTAAARTAACTTAACATTTTATTGGAGTAAATTATTTTACAACTTTTTTACTTACAGGTATTTGTGTCTGAGCCATTTAACTGGAACTCTCTAAAAATAATTCAAATTAAGATGGTTCAGACATCAGGTTTGGAAACRATCATCACAAATGGCTTTATAAAAATAAATTGAACTACCACTTTCATTTACAATAACTGTGGACAGCAGAAAAAGTGCTGAAATGTAATCACTTTTAGTGGGGCTGATRAGTTGCTTTTCCAAGCTGGATGAGAATGATCAACACCTTGGAACCAATTAGCACATTGCCATGCTGCTACATAACTGGTATTTTCAGTCATTTAAAAAGCCTTAACCAAATGTTAACCAACTGATGCATTAGGCCCTTGCTGCCTTGAACTGTCATTTTCCAATCACACCCCATGGACAGACGGGAGCTTTTGCACACAATGTAATCTCTCAGTGAAGGCACAGAGAGTTTTGCTCAAATGCATTTAAGCATAAAAACTTTGACTTACTCAGCCGGAAAGATTCTACCCCTACGTGATCAAACACAAATGAACTGTTGAATTTTGATCTGAAAGCCCTAGGCATTGAGAAAATTGTGTGTGATGGCTTTGGGAAGGCGCTGCTCTCCATTTTGTCCAGCAGACCATACAGATATGTCCCTTTCATAAACAGAARCTGCTCATGAGTGCAAGGAAGAATATCTGTGCTGTAATGCATCATTAAATCAAATTAACCTAATCATCCACCTGCTAAGTGAACAAAATAAAGGAAAATCTCATTCTCAGCATGTTCCCTTGCTCACAATCGGCAGGGAAAGGATGCATCATGTGAAGAGTTCCTTAATGTCACTAGTTATCTTGCAGTTCTTTCACAGCCAAGCAATGYAMTTTGYTTCYAGTGTTTTAGCACATTTRTTATGGCCAAMTAYAAGTTCTTTGTCMAAATTAATTGCAGCAGAAAAACTGKACTTCYTTTGAATGTTTTTGTCTGTTTTCATGTGAAGTGGGATGGATTTATTTGAAAAATAAATAATTAGATAAATAGAAACCACCAAACTGATAGCCTCAAACAGAAATATTTAATATTGAAGTTGTCACTATGGTACCTTTTAGTTTGCTGGTGTTGTGCCTCCACCCAATCTGGGCTTAGACTTCCATTTAATAACTCATTTTGCTTTATTTACCTCCTCTTCACAGTGACATGAGGCACTGGGAACACCCAAATTTTGCTGATTCAGTGTGGGGACTATTTTGCTTTTCTTCTTTACTGAACCAGCATCATGAAAACAAAAGCACGGTCCAAGTGCACTTTTTCCCCTGTAAGACCAGTGAGCAACCAAACATCAAGAGAATGTGTGCAAAATTGCAACAGGCCCATTATCAGGAAATAAACTGCCACTGACAAAAATTGAATCCTAGTCCTACTTCAGTTTTACAGATTGAAGCATCACACTTTTAGCCCTGCAAAAGCTTTTTTGTTAATGTGTTCTGACACCAGATAGTTTCATTGTTCATATAAACATAGTACCTTTCTTTCTTTGGTAATTTATTTTATTGATAATATACAGTTTTCACACCTAGTGGAAGAGTATTCTTATAAAAGCAAAGTCTTGCTTAAGGGGAGGGTTGACAAGAGAAAAATCATGACATAGTGTCTTATATAAGAAAATTTATAAGCCATTTTCCTATTAATAATGACACTAAACTAAATCAAATTGTATTTACGTAAATAAATGAACTTTCTTGTTTATCAGGTAAAATGACAATCGTTTCAAAACACAAGCTGGAAAAGTAAAAAATCAGGAATGACTGCAGCTGATTAGACTTCCATTAGATTTGTCAGGTAAGGTATTGGGGATTGCAATGTTTGAAAAGCTGCAGAAGATACGTATTTATTGTTTTTATTACAGTAAAAAAWTAAGAGAAATGCTTTAGGCTGGAGGATAATTTAGAAGCAGTGAAAATCACACCAGAAGATCATATTTTTATGATAATAATTTTTAATAAGATTGTTTCTTGTGATCCTATTAGTAAACCTTGGTTTTGGTTCTGTGGGTGTATGTACATTTATCAGTGAGGAGATTAAAAAAATGCAGCAAGAAAAATGGTAATTTAAAACTACATCCTAAGATTTCTGATGTTAWTTTTTTTTACACCCTGGTTATTCTATTTTATAAGTTTTAGTGACRTAGTAAATTCTGAACTTATAAGGTGGGATAACATGACTATACAGAAAATCCTCACGTTCTACCACTGTAAGTAATAAGAACACAATAGAAAAAATTAACCAGGAAGTATCTGGTAAACAGAAAATGAAGAAATGTGTGAGCAATAAAATTTTATTGCTCAATTTCCTGAGCAAACAAGAAACATTTGGCCTACATTTCATACAGGAAAAAAAATATTAATGAAGTAGGAAAAGCAATTTAAGTGTGAAAAATAATTAATGCAACAACCTACTTCTTTCAGGAATACACAGAATACAGTTTCTTAAAAAATTGTGTACATTTTTAAGTTAAAGGTTTTGCTCATATCTAGTGTCTCCTAGGATGTGTGTAAAATTTACTGTGCAAAAGGGTTTTGTAGACAATGCTGTGGAAGTACAGACTCCACTGACAAAGAAGCAAGGTCCTTTGCCCAAGGTGATCTACTGTTGTAYAGGGTAGCAGTACAAAAGGATAGACTGAAGAATAACACAAAATCATCATCCTTAGTGGCTTGACAGTCATCAGGAAAACAAAAACCCTGAATAACAACAGCCCACACACACACAAAGAAAAAACCCACAGAATGAGAAGTATCTGCTTTCAAAGTAGCACACCAGTAGCATTTGGTGCAATCAGGGCCATCAAGGACATCACCYATAGCTCTAACCCTGACCCTTTTGAGGAGAAGCAACAGATGGGACCAGTGTTTCCAGGATCTCTGGACATCTCTGGCTTCAAGGAACGCTGCAGATCTTGCACAGAGTGAATTCTCTCCTTAACCCTTGAGTTGGCCTGGCAGTCAGGAGTGCAAGTTAATCTTTCACACTTGGAGTTGTGTTTAGGACCTGACCCAAAGGAGGAAGCCGGTGTCACAGAGCAGTAATGTGCACATTCATGAGGTCTCCAAGAGCTCTCCTTGATCTTAGCTGCTGGCCAACACCAAGTACATTTTCCTTTTTTGAATAGGCTGTAAGGGTGTTTGGGAACAAATTTTACGTGACTTGCATCACCCAGACTGCATCCTTGCAGGCAGTATTTTGTCTACATCAACTGTTTTCCTGCACACAGGTATCTAAGGTAGCACAGCACAGGCTGATTTCTAAAATYAAAAACTTAAGGCTTCCTCTATAYRAAAACAAACCRMCTTTTTTTTTTTTTCTTGATGACCAAAGAAAGCTCATTAAGCTTTACTGCTTCTCAGCAAAACACTTAAGGGAGGGATTTCCATAGAAAAAAAAGGTTATTTGAAGAATATGAATTCTTTGCAGCATTCCCCACTCAAGATGAGATCTTCCCCTTTGTGGCTGAAACACCAGGATACTTGGGAGTTGCTTTTTAATCTCAAGCACACAGTGCTCATAAATATCCACACACAGAATTTAGAGAAAGGATTTTATGGAATGCAATTTAATAGAGAACAGAAACAAAAATCCTTGCACATGATAGTCAAACTCGATTGGTAATGGCAAAAAAAATTATTAAAAAAAATAAATTACAGAACTGCCATTGGATGTCTCAGGTGACTTTGAACCTACCTGCCCTTTACTCTCAGCCGCTGACCAAGATCTCTTTTATGATATTTGAAGCTCTCCCACAGCTACATACAATCTGCACTTAAAATTGTTAAACTGAGGAAGAGCTTACACGTTTCAACTCAGGAGAAAAAATTAAAACTCCAAAGTAAAAGACCAAAATTTCAATATTACCTTGACCAAGAAGCATATCAGATAGCTCCACATTTGCAGGACTTACTTTCACATTTTCCACTAAATATATTTGCCTCTCCCTGTCTCTCTCTCAAACACTCACTATGTGTTTTTCATACCACATAAGCATCTAAACAGATAGGATTCAAACTCCTTGCAACACAATAACATGTAACACACAGACAATTATAGTTTATAATATTCGTATTACTGTAGGTAAGGATGCTAATCAGCATGTGACAGAGGTTGGTACAATATTTTAATTGATAATTAGGACAGAAGCTGGCAGCTAGGACCCAGTAGTGCTGAATAAAGCTGGATAATACTTTATGCTCACAGGCAAAGGACACAATGGGCCAGCAGTCCAGATGAAGCTGGGCTTGTGAATAGCCTTATATGTGCCATCTCCTTCAAAAGGTCACTTGCAAGCTGGAGCTACTCCAATCACAGCAAGAGTGTGCAGGTGATAACCAGTGGCAGAAGACACATATATGTACATATTTATCTGTGCACCTGAACTCTACATCTATTTTTGAATGTAGTCTGTAATGTCCTGGAATACAGAGTATAGAAAGAAGTTTTAATTAGTAAATATTAGATTTCTAACTTTGGACAGATGATAGAAATTTCTTTGTGATCCTGCTTCCTTAGGTATAACATAAACTGGGGTTTTGTGTTGCAGTTTTCTGTGTTGCCTTACAATCCTCCTACTGCATTTGATCGGGCTGAGAAACCCAGCAGGAGGGACAGGGCCAGGCATCACATGAAAAAACAAAAATATGTAACCAGACTAAGCTCCACATATCTCTACATGACAGGTATACCACAGGGAAGCAAAACACAGATTCCTGTGTGATGGGCAAACATCTCAGGTAGAGATGCACAGATATAGAGATGTATACAAGTTGCTAGGTTGTGCTGCTTTTGTTTTCTCAGTGGTCCAAGAGCAAGTTAGGAAATCCCTGCGTAAAACATGCCTGAGCAGCAAATAAACCACAGGCCTCTGGCTCTGATAAATACAGATCACAGAAATCTGTTCTGCTCCAAGGATCTTCTATGTCCATTCAGTCCCAGTTTCACAATCAACTCAGATGCAGGATGGATGGCATGAAGGAAGAGTTTAGAAGGGATGCTGAGCAGCCCAAATATCTGCTTGAGTCTGAGAAAATATGCTGAAAATATCTTCAAGTGCAACAATATTTCATACAGCCTTCTGAAAAGCATAGCCATGGAATGAAAGAAGAATAGAAAGGCTTGGGTTGGAAAGGACTTTAAAGATCATCTATTTCCAASCCACCTGCCAGGGGGCAGGAAGATGCTCTACTAGACCAGGCTGCCCAGGGCTACATCCAACCTGGCCTTGAACACCTCCAGGGATGAKCAGACACYGCTGCCTGATCAGATYAGTAAAAGCACTGCCAATCGTAGTGGACTGTATATACAAATTACTGAAAGGAGATGATTTTTAAATTTTCATTTTATTAATGGCATTCTCCTATGAATAATTTTGACTTTCTGGAATAATCTTTAAAAGGAAAGTGAGACCTCTTTTATCATGCAAATGTCAAGGCAAAAAATGAGAACCAGAATTAAACTACAGGTTACACAAAGAAGAAAGAAACATATCAAAGTTGCTCTGAAAAGCTCACTTCTCCCTAGGGAAATTAAACTTGCAAATGTATTCCTTTTCTTTTCAAACATTTGTCCTTTTTTCCCCCCCCACCTTTTCTTTTTCCTCTTTGCAGGTGCTAGTGGGAAATCAGGGAAGGTATTCAAATGTAGATTAATTTAAAAATATACATCTGATTGGATACTGTATTTGCTGTGAGCTTTTACTGACTGCAATTCAAAGGCTCAATTAAGACAATAAGAAGAGACTTAAAGATGAAGCTTTTCTAATAGAGTCCTTTTCTTTCCATGGAGAGCTAAGATTGTTATTTTAAAATAAAGGTCTTGTCCATATAAATAGCTGAGACACAGAAATGTTTATTTTTAACCACAGTTCCATAGGTGGTGAGCAAACACGCAAACACACACACTCATACACACACACACACACACACACACACACACACACACACACACACACACACACAAACAAGAAATTACCATCCAAATATTGCAGACACACACTCAACATCTCATATTTAAATCTATACACTCTGCCAATCTGACACATTAAAATTCTGGCACCAAGTGATTAAAACATTGGTGAGTATCCAAAAGGATTACTTTCTTTCTTCATCAAAATTATCTAATAATTTAAGTATGGGAGAGAGGTGGCAATCCATTAAAAAACAACTAAAACTGAAGGAAGAATACATAAAATAATACAGATGAGGTACATTTTTTTCCTGTATCTCCTTCATCTTGCTGGGGTCTGCTTTGGCACTGCCAGCTATGTGTGTAATTTTTCAATGTTAATCCAGAGACAGCAGCATCTTGCTGGTGCTCTATGCCTTGTCTCCAGGATTAAATATATTGAATTTAATTATTTTAGTTGTATTTATATTAGTAGTTCTTACATTAGAACCCAATTAAACTGCTTTATTCTGAGAATTATGAGAATAATGTAATTATAATTTTAATTCTGTTTACATCAACATTTACTACTGTGATGTGTTTTGTTATTCTCTTAAAATACTTGGTCTTGATGCTTTTTCAGCAGCAAGTTGTTTTTCTATTACTGTCACTGTTTAAACAGTTACAAGATATACTTCATGTACTACTGAGAAAAAATGTCACTGCTCTGCACAATGTGAGGCATCTGTGTTAAGGGAGATAATATCCTCTATTTTAATGTTCACGGATTTCGTGATATACTCTTCTACATCTCTATACAGGCAAATGTACACATTTGTATGTTTAGATAATACACATGGGTATCTATCAATATACACACACACATATATATACACAAAAACAAACAGTGCCTATTATCCATGTAACCCAAATGCAATGGGAATGGTATTAAAAATGCTGGAGCACTGTAGAAGATGGCAGTATTTGCCAGAAAAGTAAATAATTACAGGCAGAATGTTTTGCATAGATGTTTATTTGGCGTTTCTTAAAGGCTAAGACAGGCTTGAGAATGAAAAYAGAATTAAACTCAMTGTCTYCTTTCTGYCTTTAAAGGTTTTACCAATTATTAYTAGTTTCCTGTGTGTTACATAATTTATAGAATTCTGGCATTTCTTTAGAATACTCTAATTAACATCTGAATTCCTGTCACTTGCCACTACTCTTGCCCTAGCCACTACATTTTAATGTGACAGTTCCTTGTTCCAGGTGAACAAGAGTCACAAAAACCTAGATTCTTCTTAGAAAACATCATAAATTAGCAACAAGCATAGGTTTTATAACTWAKTTTTCAGCTTTAAAATTWAAAAAAWAWATATTAYTTATCTTGTTAGGGAATGTAGCYAGTGCACCACCTCCATGCTGATGAATAGCTTGTGTTTTAACAGGTAGTTTACATAAAAATTACATGGTGTCTGTGAACAGTAAAATTATTCTAGAATGGAGACACTTAGAGTTACTTTAATGAATTGGTTTAATACACTTCAGCAGCACTCCTACAGCATGTTTTCAACTCAGGAGGAAAGAGTGGGCAATTTTTAATTGCTCAAACCTAGTTTTAATGTAAACTGGCTGTGCTCAGCTGTACTTTATGGCTTCTTGCTATGGTGGAATGATAGCATGTGATAATTACCAATTCTGCCAGAGCACAAGCAGGGAAACAATATACTTGATAAAATTCAATGACCTTGAGGCTACACTGCCTGTGCTCTCATATATAAAATTGTGAATGACAGCAGGAATAGAAGCTCATCTCAGAAAAGAAAATGACTGCTGCCAACAACTTGCCTCAGCAAGAGGACTGGCAACGCTCAGAAGCCACATTCATTTGCAAACCTAGGCACTGAAAAGCAGTGTTAGGCATCCTCAGAGAAATGACTGTCATGATCTAGGGTGGAAATATTTGCTCATGGCGTCAGTGACAAGTATAATCTTTACAGCATAATCACATAAGTAATTTGTTGGTAAATCCTCAGCTAAAAAGTGTGTAGCCCAGGAACTACTCTGGTGTACTTCAGGAGCAAGGAGATGAAAACAAAGAAAACTGAAGAAAACAGAATGAAAACAGAAGAAAACTGAAAGAAAACTGAAAGAAAACAAAGAAAACTGAAAACTCTTCCCACAGGAAGAGCAAGAGATGATTCTTACTGCAATGCATCCATTGCCAGCAAAGATTAGGTACCACTACTTTGGCATACATGCTTCTCAGGGAAAACACTTCATCTTATTTGCTTGCTCTGTATTTGGCACATTTCATTGCTGACATCATTCATCAAGGCATTCAAGAATGTCCCTGATTTAACAGTAACTCAAAAGTCAGACAGGCATTTAAGTGTTTGGCTGAAAGATGGTTTATGTGGAAGACTCTGGAGAGACTTTATTGAGACCTTTCACTACTTTAACAGGCGTATAAGAAACATGGGGACAGACTTTTTTAGAGCCCATTGTGTTAGGACAGGTTTTTGAACCGAAAGAGGGTAGATTTGGATTAGATCTAAGGAAGAAGTTTTTTACAATGAGGGTGGTGAGGCAGTAGAACAGGCTGTCCAGAGAAGTTGTGGAGGCTGCATTCCTGGAGCTGCATTCCTGGAGGTGTTCAAGGCCAGGCAGGGTAGGGCCCTGAGCAACCTGAGCTTGTGAATGGAATCCCTGCTTACGGCAGTAGGATTTGGAATTAGATGATGTTTAAGGTCCCTTCCAACCTAAACCATTCCATGATTCCATGAAGCAGGAGCTATTAATACAAGCACAAGAGCTGCAGTTGGTGTGAAATCTGTTTGAGAAGTTTAACAAGCACAATTGTTGCCAGGTTGCATATTTTATTTCAAATGTTAGAAGAGACAAAGCAGACAATGAGTCTTTTCTTGGATGATTGCTTTAAGAAGCAAATGGTTATTTGGGGATTCCTGCTTTGTTTCTTCTTTTTTGGTTCATTTTAAGTCAAGCGTAGCAAGAAGAATCCTCTTGTTTTCCACAAGATCTTCACGGAACACCAATACAGCATCCATTTATTGGACTAAAAATCCTCACATTATTAAGGCATCCACTGTCTCTCATAAATGCAGCTCTGGGATGTGCTGTCTTGTATTGGTCAAAAAGATTTACAGCAGACAGTCAATTAATCTTATTCCTATTTAAAACTACAGAGAATACTCCTGGAAGGCTAGAGATATGTAAGGTAACATCAAGAAAACAAGCACCTGAACAACTGATATTACTGTGAAGTACTGCATATTACACAGACATGGCTTTATCTCCCCTTATGGCCTATAAACACAGAAATTTTTTCCCTTTACGATCATAATGGTAATGAACACTTCTTCCACTCATTTCCTCACTTTAAAGTTCTCAAAAGAAATGCCTGAAAGGGTAACATTACTTTCTTCTCTAACACCTTCAGCTGTCGAGTTCCATGATTCAAATTATCTTCCATAGTCTGAGAACCCCCAAGGAGCCAGTAACAGATGAAGCATCATCATAAAATGCCCAAATCTGCATCTTTTTAAAAGAGCATTAATAATTTTACTTTTCAGCTTTCAAAATCATTATGCATAAAAAGGGGCTCTAATTGTAGGGAATACTAATATAACTTGGGAAGAGAAGGAGTACTTGAGCAAAATAAAAAGACAATCTCATTATTTTTGCAATGACCTGGCTCAGCTTGATTTGTTTGGCTGATGGGTACTAATGAGGCTGACAGCCTACAGAGGGAAAATTGTCAGGTGAAAACTCTTAAAAACATGAACAAGAGATTAAGATCACTCAAGAGTCCAAGCTAGTCATGGTTTTCAGTATTTTGCAAAATTAACTCAAACTCTCAATTTCTCTGGTTTTGATAATTTTGAATGTGCAAAAATACAATGTACCAATTCATCTGCAAATAAAAAAGTAGACAAAAGTTTAATTAAAGACTGGAGACTGGGAAGGAATAATAAACCATGAATGATTGACACTGGCTTTGACCTGAAAATCAGACATTTCTTGTGTGTTTTATGATTTTTTTTTTTAAATCCTATTACTAGAAAGTGACTAGGAGGTAATAGCTATAAACCTCAGAGGATGAAGGACAAAGGCTGTGCCACATTATTAGCTCCCCTTAAGAGATTTTGCTACTTTTGCTTTGATTTTCATCTGAGTTTAAAGTTGATCATTTCTATGAGGTGATATTCAAACCAAGCTATTGACAAGAAATTTTAAAATTTAAGGATGAAGTGCAGCTTGCCAATGGCCATCTAATGTCTCTCAGTAGAAGCATGCACGCTTAAGTTAATGATCCCATTATTTCATTACTACAGTCCAGAAACTTTCCTTATTGCAGCTTCAAAAGACCTGTTGGCATTGCTCATCTGCTCATCTGGGAACACCTTCTGTCCTGGAACAGCTCAGCAGGCAGCTCTCCTAATAGACCCTGGCAGATTCAGAGAACGTTTCTGGGCCTGAATGGCCTCACCCAGACACTGAGGACAACAGAAATATTTGTAAAGCTTTAATTTCAGTGCTGCATTAAAGATCATTGGAGCCTTGGGGAAAGGTGTATGATGGCTCCTCTATGCAATTCTGTGATATTGTTTCTGTTGGTGTTTCATGTGGACAGACCTCTGCTGTCAAGGTAATATGAGATATCCCGACTCACCTCACAATTTCCTTCTGATTCAGCAGCCATAAGGCACCCTCTTCTTGACTCTCTATTCTATTTTCTTTCCTGTAAGTCTGCTTATTTTAACCCCTTACATAACTACTTACCAGTAGTTGTGCCAGTACTTTATCAGCAGTTGAAATATTATTATATTTCATTATATTATTATAATATAATATAATAAAATTATATATTATATATGAGATACATTATATATTATAATATACATATTATATAATATACATATTATATTATTAATACATTATATATTATTATATTTATTACATTAATATGCATTGCAACAAAAGAATGTTTAAGAACTGTACCTTGATCAAAATGCAAGGTTTTATTCCCTGTTATTACACAGACATTATTAAAAAGGACATCTAGAGATCTGAGACATCTAAAGGTAAATTAATAGTAACAATACCTTATTTTGAAATCCTATTTTCCTGGGCTTGGTTCATTACTTGTCTAGGTTAGCAGTATCGATCTTATCAATAATTCTGAGGTAATATGGACTCAATTCTTTTGAAAGATGATAAAAAAAAAAAAAATTGATCTTTAAAAATCATTGGGTCTTTCACAATACAGAATAACAGCAGCATTGCCAGACTTCAATTAAAGGACACATCTACCATAGTTTCACATTGCACAACCAAACTGTGGAACCACTCAGGAATTATCTCACAAAATGATTCTGATAAAAGCTATTAACTACACAATTGCACTGATTTGGGTAACAAATCCAGCCTGCAAGATTACACAGTGACAAAAAAGGTGACAAAATTGACCTAGTTGGACACCACGCCTTTCCCTGGCTCCTCTGGCTGCCAGCAATGGGAGCTGCCAACAAGCAGAAGCGCTGAGCACACTTGGCCACTGTGCACAAAGTCACACAGCACCTCTGGTTTCACTCTTTTTGAGCCCCTTCAACAAGGTCACACTGCTGCTAGCAAGGAGAAGAGAATTTGGTGCATAATAAACAGCATTGTTAATCAAGAGACAGAGTTTCCCTGGCCATTGCCCAGATGCACAGGGCTATAAACAAGCATGTGAGGAGTTTTGCACTCCTTGGGCAAATCCACGCTTTGGGGAAAGGAATGACTGCTCTTGTATCAACCCCTGATGTGCAAATTCCCCCCAGAAGTGCCCTGCAAATCAGAAGCAGTGTTTCATCCACAGTCCAGACTCGCACTGGGGTATTGGGCGCTGAATGGAGCCTGCACGCTGTTACCTCTTTTGGGCAGAACCTCTCGTAACTAATGTATATCCGCAAACTCTGTCTCAATGCACTTTAGCTTTGAAAGGCTTTGGAGATGTGTAACTAATCACCAGAACAGTCAAGAGTCATCTCTTCCCCATTCCTGAGAAAATCAATGGAATAGAGTTGTGCTCCAAGACTAATTCAGTCCCATTAAACACCAGTGTAAATATCCATGATTTTTCCTTTTAAAATGCAATTCCAAACTAAATTCAATCATCAACAATAATGTCTGGATCCACAGTGCTCCAAACAACTACTGCTCATAGCATACCTGCTAATTGTGCAGTAACTTCTGTCCTAACAGTTCATCTAATCTGCAGTTGAGAAGAGAGGTGAACTCATGAGAAATTATAAAATTAAACCCTGAAACAATAAAAGAAATGCAGATAATCAACTACTGTATCTGTTGGTCATTAATGTTCCAAACTTGTTGGTTTTATTCAAGAGCTCATCTAAGAAATTCTCAAGACAATTCTGACTGATTGGACAATCAGACTGACTGCATAATATATGGAAATGGAAAGCAATGAAAATAAAAGATGTATGTTTGAATTTACCAAACACTACATGATAATTTGCACCCTTGTGCCTTTTGTAAAAAGACCTCCTTGTTAACTGATGATTTCTGTAAGAAGATTAGGAGCTCATAGAAAACACTTTTTTAGCAGAGTTACTAAGTGTGACTTCAGTTTTGCAATGCAGAAGTGAGGAGGTTAGAGAATCTAGGTTGGTATTTTTGGGTTGATTGGATTTTTTTGTGTGTCCAGCATCAAAAACGTGGCTGTTGCTGGGAAGGCCAGATTTCTAATATGAATAATAACTAATTCTACCACCAGCAATCATTTTTTCACAAAGACTGCAATAAGTGATTATTTATCAGTCCTATCTGATCAATGCATCCAAGAAAGAATGACACAAGCTTCCCATTTTTAAGTGAATCACAGAAATGGGCAAGCTGGCAAAGAACTATTCATATGCACAAACATGTACATACATGTACACTCAAACAAAGCCTTTCAGAAAAATTCTTGTAGCACACTACAACACAATCCTCTCTGTCATTGACACCTACTATTATTTATTCACAGTTTTTTTAAGATGGAGAAGAAAGGATTGCTTTTCCAACATCCATCCCTCAATGACTAAATTTACAGTAGCAAAATAGTGATAAAAATAAATCTCTGAGAAATGCTGCTGTTTTAATTCATGATGTTGTGTCATCCTGATCTCTATCTGAATATTAAGTTGGATTACATAGGAGTCAAACATCTATTTCTCTGAGTGCAAGTTATATCTTCATGACAATTCCTTTGGACTTTATTTTTATTGTCATTATTAACTGCCAGAACTGTCTGAACTTTCTACCATAACTCAGTAGCTACTGTATCAAGTAAGACTTTGAAAATTTGATTGCCAAGAGCTACTGGCCTGTTTACAAATTTTCCAGTGTGGTAATTTTCCAGATAAAGGAAGATGTTGTCAGTCACCGTAAACTACATGGGACCTCATTACTGAGTACAGACATTCCAATTAATCTTAAATACATGCAGTGCCACGAGAGTAATTAGCAACAATAAATTGCTGTGATTTTTTTAAAATAACAATTGCTCCTACAAATCTCATTAACGCTTCATAAAGCCCAAAATAGCAGTGTATTATTTATTAGTGCTATTTTTAAAGACAGTAGTTCCTTTCTGACTTTCACCAGCGAGCAACCTAATTTATAGCTAGTCTTTCTACCAAACACCACCATAGAAATCCAAAGCACCTGAATTTTGCAAAATCAAGCATAAAAACTCATTAAGTGCAAGAATTAAATTTGCTTATGCAGTCTTTATTTGGCCCCTTTGTGCCTTTGCAGTTTGATACAATCTTCAATTCTATGCACACATGCCTTTCCCCCACCCCTTAAAAATTATATTCTTGATAAGAAATATTTGCTTAATTATTTACTCCTTTCTTTCTTTCATACCTGTTTAGGTATGAAACTTTATTGCAAACAATGTATGTACTTGTACTGGATGTTGTTCAGGGTGGCACGCTCTAAATTTGCCTCCCCAACTTCCTTGGGATATAAAATTTTATTATTATCCCCATTTTACAGAAGCTAGAGTAGATCAAGTCATAAAAGATGAAGGCCACTACTGCTTTCTGCTTTCAAAACCATCAGCAAAAACATACTTTGTGCAGAACTTCTGTCACTCTGTCTAATCAGTAAATGAGAAAAATGAGGAACGTGCAACTAATGACTATTACAATGTTTGCATCAGGAGCTGTCTCGTGCTGTGCCAGGAACAAAAGGATTAAGAGAAGCTGTTCATCTATTTGGATGTTGCTAATGGGTTATTCAGAAATAGAGAAAGGTTCAGAGTGAGACAGGAAGATGAGGTTGCCACAGAGACAAACATTTCCCTGCACGAGCCTGTCTGTATGGAGTTGCTGAGACATGAAAGAACAATCTCAACTCCTGCAATGAACAATACCAGGGAGAGGTAAAGCTCTGTGTTCACCTGCATCCAGAACCATCCCTAGAGCTTCAGTGTGGGCCACAATGCTCAAAGAGTCAGGTAAAATACCCAGCAAAGTGACAGTTCTTTGACTGATGGCACAAGCAGAGGCACACAAACTTTTCTGGCCAGTGCCAAAGGTGGTCACACCAGAAGGAAGCAGAACAGCAGCTCCAGCAGCTTAGAGGAGTTGGTCTGGTTAGCCCTGCCTTGGTCACCACTGGATGCCTTGATGGCCACAGTCAAACTCAATAATAAGACATGGTTGACAAGGCTTTTGGTTTTTTTTTTTCCAAATGACAAATTGAAGCTGTAAGGATCAAGGCTTATGACCAATTTCTTTATGCTGTTTTGGGGGGAGCACACAAGCAGCCTGCCATGCTCTGACTCAAAAGCAGTTCATGGTATCCAGGTGTGAAAGCAGCCTTACTAAAATGCACACTGGGTTGGGAGAAGGTCAGATATCACATTTAAGCCAATCTTTTTTTTTTTTTTTTTCTTAATAAAACCACTGCAGCAACTGGGCACAAAAAGAGGGTAATAGCTGATGGCCTTGGGCAACAGACACTATTGCACATCGTTCCATGTCATTTCCTCCTTTTCAGTCACAGCTGCTCTTGTAGAAGCTGGGCTCTCGCAATTTTGTGAAGACTGGCCTAA
>NW_026623535.1:0-48360 GCF_030028575.1 Malurus melanocephalus
ACATTTATGCAAATATTACCACGACAAGAGTGCACCAGTGTATTTGAGATGACAGCAGATCCCACAGGGCCCTTGGGCTCCTGGAGAGCGTGAGCTGAGGGGGCTGATCCATGTTCCTGACAGTCCCACAGCAATTCCAGTAACACAGAGAGGTCACTGGAGCTGCAGCAGAACATCAGGGCTGGAAGAAACCTCCACCAAGCCATCATCACCTTAGGTATATGTATAAGTATGGATATATGTTTATCTTTATAAAAACATCTGGACAGACTGGTGTTTGCACCTCAGTTATTGCTGTCAGCAAGATGGCCACTGCCATCATTCCATGAACTGTGTAGGAATTTTTAGAAATGCACAAGGGATTAATACCAGATTTGCAATGAAGAGCCCCTGCAGCCAGGACCATGACTGCAAAAGGGGCTGTGCCTTTAACCCCCCACACTATTAATACAGAAGGTAGAAAATGTAATTGCTCTCCAGCACTGTAAGGCAAGTCAAAAGCTTTACAAGTCTATGTGGTGACCATCTTTTCTGCAGTCAGGGTTGTGTGTGCAGCTTGTAAAGTTATTTTCTAACTCTCCGTGAAAGATCCCAGGAGTAAGTACTGCTTAGAGGGAGGGAGGAAGGGGGACTTTAGAGGTTTGAGTTGTTATATAAGGAACAAAGTAAAGACAGTAATACAAGGAGCATTTTCTAGGTTTAGATTGAAATATCTACTTATGGCTTCAAATCTTTTGATGAACTTTAAGAAATGTACCTGCACCATGGTATTGACGATTCAATTTGTAAAAGCCAAAGGCTTTGGAGCGAAGGGTATTGATTAAACTATGAACCTCCCCTATTTTTTATGGCTGTGGCTACAATAAATGTATGACAGATTAAAGTTTTTACCTGTTTGTTACTATCACCTGGAGAAGGCTCCAGATCAGGAGGTGAGAAAAACGAATAATTTAGAAATACTTAAAGAAGCTTATGCAGCCAGTCATTAGGGGGTTTGAGATTTCAAAGCAGAAATCCTTTCAATCTCAGTAAGCAACAGGGAAAATACAAAGAAATACCAATTCCTTAGTGTCCATGTTATGTTAAGAGGCTTATGAAATTGTGGGCTTTTTACCTCTGAGAAGCTGACTGGCAGAGAGGAGGGTAATGCAGCAGAGAGACACTCACACAGCTGTCCTCAGAACCTGTTCCAGAGCTGACACTGCTTTCAACTCCAATTAGCTTACTCAAAATCATAACCTGACCTTTTCTCAAAGAACTTTTATGTATGAGTACACACAAACTGTGCTAGAAAAAAAAAATGATGATTCAGTGAAATATGGTCCTGTGAGCTTTTGGTACTAGAAAGACACTCTCAGGAGCGATGGAGGCCAGCTGGTGCTGAGCACTGTTGCCAGAAGAAGATCTGGGGAGTGAGAAAACCCCCCCTGACTGTTCATAAGGATGCTAGCTACTTAAAATACTGATGGTATTTTCCTTTGGATGTAGTGTTAAGATCCTTCTGGTTTCACATGCTAATTGAGAGAGTGATAAAGGGAGGGTAACCTCCACACCCCCACTCCTGTTTTAAGCAACTCTCTTTTCCATATTTAGGGCTATCAGCGAGGTCTGGATATAGACTTTGTGAGTATTGTGAAATATTAAAGCTGACTTAATGCTTATTTGCACTTGCAGACTTCTTGTAGAGCACCTGACAGGCCCAGGGGCACTGGTGGTATGGAAAAGGGCATGTTCCTTTGCTGAAGGGTGTGATGTGTGTTCCCATCTCAAACCAGGATCACTGCAAGAAGGCCTGAGTGATGTGCCATAGTTATCCTCACTCAACCTCTTAAGCTCTTTTATCCCTTTTGGCCTAACAACCTTGGAGACCCCTTAACTCTCCCCCAACTGAACCACAGCCCATGCCTCCTGTCACTTCAAAGATACAATTCCTGATTTTTTTTCTAATTCCACATATCCATCTTAGATAAGAATTGCCAAAACTTCACAGTGCCTACCAGAGCACCCATCCTCTTTGACCCCAAAAGCTGTCCAGAACACTCCTAGCTCTGAATCTCCTCAGTTCTTCCAACCTTCTGCTCCAAACCTCCTTATGCCTAAACCCCCCAACTTCTCTGCTCTTCCTTCCAGGCTCTTCACCACCATCCCTCACTGCTCCATGGTCAGGAACCCCAAATGTTGATCTCCTGGCAGTGATGGCTGCTCAGCTCTCCATCTTTGGACCCTTGACCTCTGCTGGAGCCATCTGCCACCATCTGCAGCCACTGCAATCAGCTTCCATGGGATTTTGAGCCCACCTTCCTCCCCCACAGCACGTCCTCCCCCACCCCGCCCAGAGGGAATGCCCCAGCTCCTGCATCTCACAGGGATTTCTAAAACCTAAATACAGGCTGCAGTTCCCAGACATGTACTTGGAAAGGATACAAAGAACAAAAAGTAAGATTTATTTTAGGAAAACCCCGCATTTAGACCCCGTGTATCTTTTACTCTACAATTAGGTCTGGAACTTCTTTTTTTATAGGATTTGAAAAACAAAACTGGAGAAAATGCACATGTAAGTTTTTTTACTCCCCCCTGCTCCTTGCCTGTGACAACAAAGAGAGCATTTTTAGGTTTATTTTCCTCTCTTTAGCCCTGTATTTGTAAAGGAGGTGGGGGAGGTGAAAGGCAACTAAGAGCCAAAGAATTAGAGGTTACTTGTTCTTCTTTGTAAATAATTGCCTTGCCATTGACTGAGTGCCCTGCAGCCCAGCTGCCTGCTGACAGGCTGCCGTGTCAGCAAAAATCTCTCTTGTTTTGCAGGAGGCTTTAAAGTCATCAGGGGTGGAATACCAGGCAGAGTATAAAAACTCACTACCAGTTCTTGATAACACACGGTTGCTTTTCAAATTAAAACTTTTTTTTTTCTTTCCACTTGCACCAGGGGTGTTACCTCAGTGGTGCTTGTTTATCCATTCTTCCTTTCTCATGGAAGATGCAGAGCTCTTATTCAACCATTTTTTTTACTTCCTATTGGGATCTATCATTGCAATCAGAATGCAGGTTATTTGATTAACCATTTTATTAAACCCATTTTCACCTTTGAAAAAGACACTTTGTTCTCCTCCATTTATAGCACACTAAGGCACAGACACAGCACCGTGGATCAACACTCTTTATTAATCCATTTTTTTGTGTTAAAACAGCAGTGTGAGGAAGTACAAAGATCTCACAGATAACAAAACCCTGCTAGGTGCCTCATTTAGACCTTTTCCTATTCAAAAACTCCTTGTTCTGGTATAGAACACGTGTGCTTCCTTGTAAGTTGTACATGTTAATTTTCCTCCTAGTCTCACATTGCTGTCAGTGTTMAAGACTTTAATAAAAAACCCAGGATACGACAGAGCTTATGGTAATAGAAGCACTTTGTGACTTTGAGAAGCTACTGAGGGGAACTGAACAAGTCGGAGATTTTGTTTTTCAGCCATGCAGAGCCTCAAAGGCCAGAATAAAGCAAGATGGAAACCTGGTCTGGTCTATTGCTCAGCAAAGGTCACTAAATTTTCAGCAAGTGGTTGCTACAAACTGCCCAGTAAAACCAGACAGGGGCAGCACATTACTTGAAAAAAACCCAAAAGCCTTCAGTAGCATAACACCATCCTCAGATGGTGGAGCCTGGAAGGATGCTCTAATGGCTGATAGCACACATCTCTCTTTTCTGGTCAGAAATGGTCTTCCAACAGGAAATCTAAGGGCTCTCTAACATCACTACAACAATTTTCTGAATTTGTGGTCTCCCAGTCAAACAGTGCCCATTTTTTAATGGACAACATGAGGGCTGTTTTTCTAACTAAATCAGCAATAATGTGAGGCCCTTCCCAGTTCAATCACCCCCATTTCATGGGAGCTCAACATGTGCAAGTGGCAGTAAAATCAAGCTTGCTCTTCTGGCCCAGTTCTTCAGCACTAGTCTGAACAAATGGCAACTAAAATTTCATGCTCAAGGTAAGCCCTGTTCCTCTGATGTAAAGAGCAAGAAAATTATTTCTTAAATATTAACCCTTCACTCTTAGAGAAAATAACATCCGTCATTGTCACTGTGCCAAAGTAAGCACTGAGGGTCTCTGTACATCTTGTTCACCAAATAGAGTCTTTTTAACTACATCCAAAGGAGGATGGCTTTTGTAATGAACTACTTCAGCTGAAAATGAACAACATTTCTATGAGAAAAGACATAGACATGAGTTTGGTGATGAGGGAAGTGTTGGAGCTGCTCACAAACCCTTGCTTAGGGCAGTGGATGCAATGTGTCATTTGGCTGAGAGAGGTGAGGTTGTGCCTCTCCATCCTCCTCCCTCCATCCTCCATCCTCTTTCCTTCTCCATGCAACCCTCACTGCCATCACAGCCATACAAATGCAGTTTCTCTCCTGTAAAGCCAGCAGTGGGCCTTGCAAGGCAGTGAGGATATGTGCAAAACATATTCTGTGGAGATGCAGAATCAGACCTTTGAGATTTTCAAAGATTCTCTTGAAACTTTGTCTCAAGTTCCTGTGACATTGCATCAAATCTTGGCTTTCATTAAAATGGGGAGAAAATGGTTCCAGCCTTCATGGCAGCTGACAAAATCTTGAAGACATTAACTGYAAGCACCTCAAAGACTCAAAACCTAGACTGCAAATGCAAAGTAAGGATTTGAATTTTTTTTATTTTCATTTCCATATCTATTAAAAAAAGTAAATCATGGTGCTAAGGAGATAAAAGACAGGAGGAGTGTGGGGCTTTTGGATGTTTTTAGAGGGACACAGCAAGCATACTATGAAGCAGCTGCCTTGACTGACAGTTTCTTGCCCACCTGGAGGAGAGGACCTGCTGTGAGCTTTCCATGCACTCCTCAAAGAAAGCCAGGTAGAACGCAGCAGTAGCAGGAGGGGTTTGGATGAAACTCTCTCCCCTTTGATTCCTGCAGTTTGTGCAGAATTTCTGCAAAGCTGAAAAGCACTGGGGAAGACTGTGTGGTTTTCTGGCAGAGCACAGCTGGGGAGTTCAGGGATCTTGGGCTGTTCCTGGTTTTTGGTCGCTGCAGTAATAGTGCTGCAGTCCAGGTTCCCTTCCATGGTCACTGTCACTGGTTTCCCTGACACCAGGACACAGGGTGCGTGTGGGGGTGTTTGAGAGAGTGGAAAAGGCTCTGTGGGTGTCCCCTCCCCACCCTTCCCATCAGCAGAGCTCACTCGAGCATTACAAGAGGGAAAACAGACCTTCAGCTCAGGGCTCCTGCCCCTACCCACTTTGGTGGGACCAACCACCCACCAGGCCTTCCCTCTGTCCTCTGCAAAAGAGGGGACAGTGCCCCTTCAGAGCAGGGGATGACTGAAAGCTCCATCCTTTTGATTCACCAAACTCTGCTGTGTTTGCCCTTGCWAAGCAAGCAAAATTATCCTTAGATAAGCACAGGGAAAAGTACTGTCAGTTTTCCACTGAATTTCAGAATTTACTACATTTTTACTAGCATCTTGTTTGCTTGAATATGTTTATTTTTATCCCTCAGGCAAATATTTCTGCCTCCTCTGAACCTTTTATGTAAATCAACAGAGGCATTTGGCAAGCCATATCAAAACTGCAGCTTTACATACCACTGAAGCAGAAAATAAATGGAAATAATTACTGATGCCTCCAAGTACAGATTTGTTTCAAAATGAAGCATGTATCTTACAGACGGTGGGCAGTATATGTCTAATGATTTCCTGTTATCTTACATAGCATTGGCTCAGGCATTTTTATTTCATTCCAGGATGGGCTTTTCCCTTCTTTTGCGGGAGATCAGGAAGAATTAGTGGCTGTTGGTTTGCTCATTTTAATCGTATTGAACAGAATCAGATCTTCACTCATTTAATAAACTACCTCCCAACAGGAAACTTATGTTTGATGTGTTGCTGCAGAACTCATTTGCACTATTCTGACACTGAACAAAAAAAAAACCCCAACTAACCAACCAAAAGAACCCCAAACCACCCCCCCCCTAAAAAAAAAAAAAAAAAAAAAAAAAAAAAAAAAGAAAAAAAAGAGGTATAGTATTAGATGTTCTGCTTCACAAAATCTGCCTTCATGGCAGTGTAACAATACTTCAGCTTGTAAAGCTCTGCTGTGCTTTAATGACTGGAGAAATGCAGGGGGAAAGTCAGCTCATGACTGAAGGTACAAAAAGGTAGACACAAAAATGAAAAAGACAAATAATTTTCAAGTTGGTTGTTTTCTGCATTTAACAGGTACAAACAGCATTTTGAATATTTTAAAGGATGAAAGATCTGCTTCACATGCAACAACAGCTGAAGAGCAAAGAAATGAGCAGGGTTGAAAGTCTGCACCTCTGTCACATCTTCCAAAGCTGTCCCTACCGAGGTGACAGGTTTCTCAAAAGGATGTAATCTACACAGAAATCAACAGATGTTTYATCGTTGGCGAAATGTTCCTGCCAAGAGTTATTTCACATCTTCTTTTTGTGTGCCAACCAGCCCAGATCAAAGAGGTCTGCCTTGAAATCACAGCCTCCAGGCTCTGGGGAGGGGTGGCACRAAGCTGTTCCCTGGGCTTGGACACCACCTCCCAAATATGCAAAACAAAGGAGACAACGATTTTTGCCTGTGGTGACCACAATCGGGTTGGTTATGCTGGTGACATAATTGAGCATTCACTCCACTGAAATCCTTGATTGCTCGYCCCTGTTTATGCCAGAGGCACGGATACTTACTGACCATCCAGGGCAATTTGAGTAGACCCGGATTTGAGACACTGCTCTGAGGGGAAATTACAGCATGACAACTAACTGCTTGGAAATGCCTTTAATGTATTTATTTTCAACAATCTGAGTGTCCAATGAAACACTGCTGTTAAAAGCTAATTTTTGGAAATCATGTTCTGATGTTATTACAGAATTTGTAATATGTAAAATTTCCAATTAAAAAAAAAAAAAAAAAATCAAAGAGAACTAATTTGCAAAATCTCCTGTAAGCATGCAATCATATTTCCGGACTTTTTCTTTATTTCTGTCTAAACCTGGCATCTTACAGATGTACCTTCTGCATTAGCTTCAAAGAAAAGGAATGCACTACTACAAAGGGTTGGGTTTTTCTTTTTCTTCCCCTATATACACACATAAAGCTGGGCAATCCTTAGAGATAGATACCAAATAAATTTACTCAAGCTAATAGCAATATTCTCTTATTTTGTTGGTTTAACAAACATTCCTGAGCTAATTTGCCTAGAATATCTTTGCAAAATAAACAAGCTCAAAGTAGTGCAAGCAGTCAAAGTAAAATACTTCAAACATTTGAATTAATTTTATCACAGATGGCAGGAATTTACGAGTAAGGCTATTTATACGTTCTCAGGCAATAATGTTCAGGCATAACTTATCTCTGGAACAGAGACAAATCTAAGTTATTTTCACTGTCTTTTAAGACAGTTCAAATGGAATTTATTTGCCTTCCTCACTCAGCAAACTGGATGAGGGGTCTAGCTCTTTAAAGGCTGTTGTTCCAGTTTCAGAGTAGAGAGGCTATAAAATGGGGGTGCTTCATTAAAATACCATAGCTGGCACCTCTCAGAGGCACAGGAAAGGAATATTCACTGAGTAAGTAACACATTATAAATTATAATTGAGATTCAATTCTCTCAGGGAGAAGAGAAGGTAACTTGTCATTTGAAGTGTTGTGAGTTTCTGAGAGTGGACCAGGAGTTTAGAGGGTATAATGATATCATTAAGAAATGCCCTTGCAAACCAAGCAAAATTATACTGTGCTGTTTCTTGAAAACCACAGGAACTCTTTATTGTTCTGTCAGCAGTGGTTCAAAGAGCTATGTGACCCCATTAACATTCATTCAGGCATGTATAACAAATTGGAAGAGGGAAATTTCTTGAATAGTTAATTATATTTTGTGTGTTTGAATGCCTAACACTGTTAGCTCTAAGAGCTCAGCACCATAGAATGCACACCTTGAACATCTGGTTTACTTCACAGCTTTGTCTTCCTTTTAATATTTAGAGGAGAAAGCAGTATCAAAGGTAGAGGATAAGTTGGGAGGTTGAAAAGTGGAAAAAGTAAATAATGTCTAGCTGATTTGATGGCTGAAGTTGAACTGCTCTGGTATTCACAGTCCTTTTTTCATGAGCAGCCATTGTTATTAGATGACCAGAAAACCCTTTGAACCCACAAATCCATGTCAGGCAGGAACTTGTCGGGTGATACATACTCTATAAATATAAGCTAGAATCTTGCAGGGRAACTGAGCTGATCTCATTTTCAAAAAGAAACAGCTCTTCTGGCCAAAAAAAAAATTATTTATTTCTGTGCGAAAAGTTGTCCAAGAAGCTCTTTCACACACGGTGACAAATTACTACAATGCCCTTGCTTCAGTGACCATTGACTCAGCTTAAGCAAAGACAGGGGCTAGCAACAGAAACTGACGTCTGCCTGGTTGGTTTTGAGCACAAAAGTTATTTTATTTTTTATTTTAGAGAGAGTGAGTGGTAGATACTGTCTCCAATGTTAGCAGAAAGCCCACTCACRTCGATTAATTAAGTCAGAAGCTTTATCTGTACCCATTAATTAATTTCAGTTACACTACAGGTTCAGGAATCCTTATCTCTTCAGGACTGTTTCCTTCCAGCTTTCCTTGCACTTGCAATGAGATTGATAACAATATGATAAAGGAAAGAACCATCACAAAGCATTTAATGCTGTCTGTGCTGTACTGAGGGGATGTTATTGCCTCAGGATTCAGGTTCTCTGTATTTCTAAGCGACGCCAAACAAAGTCAGGATTRTCAGTGGGACTCTTCATGAAACTTCACACAGAAGTTGGACTAGGACCCTTTGTAACAACTGCAGATGTCTATTTACATGAGCATCCCACCAAGACACAGGAAAACATTTTTTCCAGACACTGGACACATATGCTGCTGAGCACACCTGCTAATTCAAAGCTGCTTCTAAATTSTCTTGGAAAATAGAAGAATAAATTTTATATTACCCTATAAGCCTAGTCAAGCTTGCATTCTATTTTCAGTTCACTGAAATATCTGCTGTTTTTCTCTGTAATTCTTACACAGCAACCAAGTATTTTGCTCATCACATATATATTTATACTTCCGCCTTTCTTCTGAAAAACTAATGACCTTCTAAATGTGTCTGCCATTTGAAGAACATTTGCATTGTAATTGTACTTGTGTTAGCTATGCTTTTTCTTAGCTGCATTTTTATTGCATGTAGACTGTAATTGGTCAGAAAGCCACCTCTGAAATGGAAATTATTTTCATTACCCTTTGGCCTCGYTTTAAACTGGTTCCACTGCAAACAGTTTGAAACAGTTGGGAGTGTGCTCAGAGTGAAAATCAGAATGTACATTCGAATGGTCTAATGATATGTGTCTGCTAGAATGGGATGAAAAACACATCCTGAACTAATAATAGGAAGTTYTGAATTACAGGGAAGTACAGCTACTGGGTGAATTTCCACTGAAATCCTTTTTTTTTCCTCAGAAAATGCCCATTTGCTGAAACCAAAGCTTAGTGGGGGGCAAGGGGTAGAGATGAGGGGAGAAGGAAATAGGCTGAATATTTTTCCTGGTGTTTTCAACATTCCTTGGAAGACTGTGGTGTTTGAGGCTGGCATTTTTGCATCAAGAAATCCCTGCTATTTAGGAATACTTGTGAGGTTCTACATGGTTAAGAAGAGACTTAAAAATACTTGAGAACAAAACAGAATTCTTCAAGATCTCTAAGCAAATGTTCTAATTGATGCACAAAATTTTCAAAAAGTACTCAGACATTAAGAAACATTTTCTGCAAGCCTAGAAAACTCTCATGAAGTGGAAAATACCTTAGTGTAACACGTGTGGAATTACAGCCTCCATCAAGGCAATGGTAAGATTCCATTTACACCAGCTGGGGCTTCACCTCAAACTTACTGAAAGTGTTGTAATCTCTTTGACCATGTTAACCATACAATTTGGCCATACAAATATGTATGACCATACAGGGTTTGAGGGATTTATAAGTCCCTTTTTTGAGGAGAAGATAATAATACAATAAAGCTTTAAAGGGAATCAGTATGTGTGTAGAAAGGTCCTAGTTTTCTGCACAGAATCAAGTCAAACAACATCTAGGCAAAAATTTCTAAAAATGTTATTATCCATTATATATAATCTATAATTATCCTATTAACCATTATCTATAAATATTATTATCCCGTTCCAACTCTGCTGCCACATAGCTCTCCCTGAACTGTCACTATTCCTGTATCTTTCTGATCCAGCCTTGTATATGCAATCCCTTTCACATTTTTGCATAATCACTGTGTATATTTCTCACATCGAGAAATTACCTGTAGTAAACACTCTCCTCAGGAAGCATTCACTCATTTCCTATGCTAAAAAGGAAAAAGCTTTTGGAGTTGTAAAAGAAGTTAAGMAGATATTACAGACACATCACTCCTGAAATTCTATGAAATAATGACGGACAGACATAAAGTAAATTAATGCAAGTGCATTAGAACAGGTTCACATTTTATGAGCAGAAGAAATTTTCAACATACAACGTGATCTATTTGTGCATATCTTGGTGGGAAGGTTTGAGCAGGACTGATATTAGTTTTAGCTACTTTTTTTACTGTCTACCACTAAAAAACAGGTACTTTCTGTTCTAGGCAAACTTGCTGCAATAAACTTYCACATTTCCTTGCTGGGACTGAAAAGTCTTTTCTTCTTTTATAGTGCTTATCAGCAACTTGGTGAGATCATTAAAATGTAACAACGGGCATTAAAAAATGCTTTCCATTTAACATATGCTGCTTGTCCTTTACCCACAGCCAAAAGCCCTGAAGCATCCAACTGATAAACATGGCAGGGCTGATCAATTCTACCAAGCAGTTAGTTCCAGTTTTCAAGTGAAAAATGTGAGTCTACAGCCTACTATCCTTTTCTTTTTCCTTGTTCCAGTCAACTCCCTAGAGATGATAGACACACAATGAACATAGGCCTTCTCTTGCAGAGAGCAAAGTCTGTTTATCTACCTTTTTTAAAAAAAATATAAAATGAGTCAATCCCTCTTCTCATCTGCTATGATTTCAAAGGCTCCCTCACTGGCAGCTCAGAGAGTACTCACTCTGCATATCACAACAGCTGCTGGAGACAGATAGCATGAGCATTTCTGCAATTATTCAAACTGACCTTCTYTCAATGGATGCTAAATGCTCATCGTTAGCTGTGACTTCATSTTCAGCCATCCARCATAGGTCTCCASAATGAAGCAYAATCTCACAATGCACAGAACCCCAWCCACTTACACTGTCCCAGCAACTGGCCTCAGCTCTCTGCTCACTTTCATCAACATGAAAGACTGAGGAAAAGGCAAACAATTAAATGAGCAACTTTTGGATCTGCAGTCAGTATCTCAGAGATAAACTGTTAAATCTGTGTTTAGGGGCTTTTTATCTGAGGTGTGGAGGGTTTTTTTGGCTTGTCCTTGTCCAAGCCAGTGGATACATGACCCCATACATGGTTTTTCCTTGCCTAGCTTCTGTCACTGCAGATTTTATCTGTTCTGACTTCGGTAGGCAATGACAGAGAGTTCTGTCTTTCTGTTAATATGACCTGTTATAAATACAGGTGAAGACATAATAGCATCATAGGATATTTATAGCATAGGCAGACTTACTCTCACATTACAGATTTCTACAGAAAGGATGAGTGTTCTTCAGCTTGTTATGAAGAGAATTCTCCCTCACTTTAAATTTTCAAGTAACAATAGCATTATGCACAGAAACTCTGTGGAAATAATAGATTTATCTTATACTAACAATGCGAGGCTTCTTATAGCTTTCATCCTTCACATAACTCATAAAGAGTTCCACTGGAAGTACTTATTCCRTCAAAGAGATCACATTTACCTAAGGTTTCAGGGTAAAAATGTGTTTAAACAAGGAAAAAAGAGTCAGTTCCTTGCTTCAGYCTTTGGTGAAGGAGACATCAAGTTTTCAGGGCAGAGGGCTTGGTAAAATCTCCAAATGTGCAAAGACTGCTTGTTCTGTTCAGATGCCCAGTTTGACTATAGTAAATATTAGATTATGCCCACTAACCCAGGTCATGCTAATCTGAACTACTGTTCCATTACCTCCTCTTGATTTCAAATGTCAACAAGCGAGAAATGCAACAATTAAGACAGAAATCAAATGTTTCTTATCTCTCATAATGAAATGAAACATTGAGTATTTTGATTCCCAGACAAAAATTATTGAAACAAACGTATTTCCAGATATTTTTTTCCTTGAAAATTCTGGAATCCTATTCCACCATAATAATGTTATTCTAAAAATACAGCATAGTTACAGAAAAGAGATGTTTTTCACTTGAAAATTTTTATCAGTTCTAAAAGCTCATATTTTTCACAGATTCAGAAAAACAAGCATGCAAAAATTTTACACCTTTGACATAATGTTGAACAGGACTTTTTTCCCTTCAAATAAATTCTTCTCCAAATTTTGAGCATATTTTATATTATAGCTCTTCCTTCTGAAGCACAACATGAAACTTATTTGATTGTATGAGGTAGTGTCAAGAGACAAGTAATTTGCTGCTATAATTTAACTGACATTAAGTTTCTTGATCCTACATAATTACAGTAGGAGGAAAAGTAATTTTATAAAAATTACTTTTTCAATCTATTGCTCATTCTAAAGATCCAAATGATTCATATAATCCTGAACAGGGTGAGTTTTTCATAATCTGGCATCTCATTCTAGATTTTGAAGTGCAATAATCTCCAATAATATTGAAACAAACCTGTTAGCTTGATTTTCTGACTTCCTCTAAACATTAGTGCTATTCTGGACAAATTCACCTTTGATAATTTTCTAAGAGAAGCTTATACAATTTTCTCTTATTTGAAGATTTTTTCCAAAGATATTTATGTGTACCAGTATCTGATCGAAGTGTTCTTAAGTCAAGCATCATCGATTTCCTTTTGTGTTCCTCTCCTCACAGAAATACCAGCTTCAAATATTCATTGGACTATGAAAAACTGAAGWTCACTGGAAAGAACTAAAGAAATTTAATGGATCTCCTAATGTACTTTATTGGTGAAATCTTCCATCAAGTTACTGCCAGTGAAAATCTGGGTACAAATTCCTGTTTGCAGATCTCGGTTGCTCCCCCTTGTTACTCCTGCTTACTGCAATAACTGTGAAATTTGAATCAAAGGCCTATTGGACTCTAAAGATCACTCCTGCAGTGATTCATCACTGTCACAAAGTAGGAATAGGGTTTATTTTTAACAGTCACTGTAATCACATTTGGGTACCTCTGCATGTGATAGAACTATAAGAAAAAGAAAAAATACAGCCAGGAAATAACCATYCACCCTATTTCTTGTTTCAGTACCTTGAGAAAACCTTGGGCTTTCAGCATTCAGCAATGTTGCCTGTGAAGGCAGTACTGGGTTCTCTGGAGCACAAACCTGAGCTTCAGGTCACTTTTGAATCCAGTTTGATGATTTGTGCCATAAGCCACTCAACTGGGTCTTGGTAGACCACGGCCTTCTGGCTTGGTTTTCACCAAAGCAAGTGCAGGCAAGKTCAGACCTTCTGCTGTTTTGAAGGTTCTGAAGGATTTCTGGAGGCTATTGGAGAAGTTGATGCATTTAGATTCAGAGCACTAGTTGGGGGAATTTCTAAATTGCTACATGCATGCATGTGCACAAACTGCAGTACATAGCTCTGGTGTTGGATAAGGCAGGAGCGAAGAATGTTTCTTTATACTCATTGGTAGCAGCACCATAAAATCAAAAGTCCTGTCTGGAGGCAAACCAACTACATCCTCAGAACAGAAACCAACCAGATTTAAATAAAAAAAAAAAAAAAGTCAGGACTTCACTGGACATGAAGGCTGAGTTCACTGTAGTTTCCAGCTTTGGTTTCCAGGATTATTAGAGGTTTTCAAATGCAGTCGACATTAGCAAACATTCTGCATACTAAGAAGTGACCATTTGTTACCTGCTTCCCCTGCATCAGTTTGCAACATGGGTTTCTTACCTTTGTTATTGAGCTCTGATGTTTCTAAGCTACTTTGCAAAGTGCCAAAAGATCAGTCTCTTGTTAACTTAAGCCACAATTAAATTTTGTCTACCACCATAGGATAATTATAAGCTCAGCATGACACAYAGAGAACTTCACAGGCAAAGAAAACAGAGGGAAAAACATGCTGTGAAGAGGAAAAACTGTTTACATTAAATGAATGAAGACTAGAGTCAAAACTCATAAAGTTATTGGCAAAATAGATTGGTTTTACACATATCTCTTTCCCCACCTTTCCATCCACACGACAATCTTGTGTTTAATGCGTTAAAATTCAAGAGATCTGTAAGGTCTGAGGAAGGAGTACAGCATGAGCTCAAAGCATACAGTGACAACTGTCTTGTGATAAAACAGCAGAGCTTGTTAATCAAAGATGGTTTAGGCACTAAAACTACATTTGTCCCCACACTGCTGTGACATAATGAGAATTGCCATACTGTACAGATACTTGTTAACATCTGAATTAATGTTGTTTGAAATGGAGACRTAAGGCTATTTTTAGGTCATTAAATAATGTAAATGAAATATAATTAACTGTTTTGCGTGATGCAATATCACACAGAAATCCATACAAGGAGTAAAATATGTATTCAGCAATGTGGGGGTGTAACTCCTACTTTACCTTTCTAAGCATTTACAGACTACAATATTTGGAGCTGAGCAGCCTATATAATAGCAATATATTAATTTTTGCATCCAAGTCCACTATATTTGACTAGTGTTTGTTTCACAACTGAAGATGAATTAATATGTGCACCTGTRTAATGCTTGTTTTCTGCACTTTAGTGATAATGCATCACAGAAGTGATTAAAGGAAAACTAAATTGAAGGCAAATGCAAAAACACTGAACTGCCACCAGATTAATTGGCTGGAAGCAAATTGAAAGTAAGAAAAAGCCCCAAATGCATAAATTATTAAATACTATTTGGTTTTTTTWAAGTAATTCTGTATGCCAGAATGTGATGGTCTGAGACACTGAATAAAATGAGAGTTWAAAAAATCATAGGAAAATTGTTCAACTATGACATTACAATTCCCATTACATAGGGAGAGGGTAAAAGTTCCTGGCACAAATACCAACATGTGAACATATGGGTTCAACTCCAGGAGAAATTGTAAGAGAGAATTATTTTCCTTCCATACACTTGATTAGATTTACATAGGACTTAATATAACCCAAAATCTCTTCAGAGAAAGGAGGACTGAGATAACCATGCAATCTGCCCCTCTGAGGATTTATTTGTACATGCCCAGTGCCTCAGCAATGAGAAAAAATGAGCTGAAATAATCTGCTTTTTTCTTTTTTGGACATCATCATCCCATGGGAGTAGGACCTGACTTTTTTTACTTTCAGTGACCTCCAGTGCAGGGACTCTTTTTCTGTATGTAGGTCTCGTCTGCATTTTAATGACATTTTACATAATTTTACATTAGGATGCCACTAATTCTTTTAAAAGAACAATAGAACAAAATCTCAATGAAGGTACTTCAACAGCAATGGTGAGACCCAAAAAAAGCCCAAACTAAAAAGCCCCCACTATCATTTGTTAAATATGTGCTTTATAAGCAYGAATGCCTTGCTTCTAAAACTGGTGAAAAGGAGTGCAGCATTCACAGCTCCTACTACTCCAACTACTCACCAAGCCAGYGGTTAATTAAGTCTAGGGCATTATCCCAATTTTTACTTTAGAAAGAGTCATATTTCTACTAGCCGTGGTGAAGAAAACAGTAACTTGACTCTAAAAAAGAAACGAAATGCCCACACATACACAAGAAAGGCAACCTCTTAAAGTGCCCAGGATGTCAGGCTAATGACAGAATCATAAGATCAATTTTGATATTCCCAGGCTTCAGTACTTCCAGACACACATTGTTGCCAAAAACTGGAAATAAACTGGAGGCCAACAACCTGGCAGTGTCTTGGCCAGAAATCAGATGGGATGAAGGTTGGACTGGCCTCTTGCTGAATAAATGGAAAAGCAAAATTTGGACAGGCACAAGGACACCTTGCTAGAATTTGATTTACTTATGAATGTCACWTGGCTTTATCTTCCTTCTGACAGGAGGTTTGTTTTGAACTACAGAATGTTATTCACTAGGAAGTGATAATATCTGCAGGAGAAGATAAGGTATTGTCCTAAGGACTAATTGCACAGCTTGACTTTCTAAGTTGTTAGAAYAGATGAAAATGCCTCACAAAGGGGGACACAGGCATAAAACTGCTGGCATATTTTTCTACCTCGTTTTGAATAATAAAGCATAGCATACAAAATCATGATCTACTTGTAGATAATTTGTTAGTCAAAAAATTAGTTTAACAAATTGTTCCTTCTTGTAGGTAAGTTAAAGTTAAAATAAACATGCACACGCAGAGAGAATGAATCTGGAGGTGTTTATGACAGCAGGATATCTGGTAAGTACTAAAAAAGAAAAGATCAATTACTTATATTATCTCCCTTTTAAATATGTAGCTACACAAACACGTGGTCCTCAAGCAACATGGTACAAGATTGAAGTCAGCCCCGCTTTGAGCAGGGAGTCAGACAAAGTGATCTCCAGCGCCCCTTCCAACCTAACTAGACCTTGGATTCTATCAAATGCCCTCAATTAATAAGTTTATGCCAAACAATTCAGACATAACAGTCCATCTCAGGTCTATCACCAGAGATGGGCTCAGACTTGAGTGGAAGGGGCTGAAATCCTCTTTTAGCACCACAGTTCATCCTCATCCTCAGGCTGCCCCACCCTCAGGTTGCCCCACCAGGCCCCAGCTGCCTTGTCCTCACTTTYCACCTAACCCTGTACCAGCACTTGGCTTTTTCTTGCTCCTATTTATCTGCAAGTGGATGTGCAGCCCCTGAAAAGCCTGAACTGTGGTGTAATGGGATCTGAGTGACAAATGAAGGCAGTCAGAATGAGGGCACAACAGGGATCCTGTCCCCTCCCTCTTCCTCATCCCCCTCCAACTCAAATGCACCCCAGTGACAACAAGAGCACAATTCCATCTGCTGAGGGAGCTGCTCTCATCTCCTCTCACCCTCCCTCTGCACACACATGTGCTTGCATGTGGACTGYACACTCCAGAAGGCAGACACTGCTGGATTTTAATCCCCCCCAATTCTCTGATGGATTAARCCTCAAATCTCTAACCCTCCTTCTTAATGCTGTGGTAAGTAACACACRTGCTGGATACATTGATTTACAGCTGAAATAAAAGTAAAAGACAGACAAAACGAGATGTCTGAAAATCGATCTRTGCTGCAAGTGGATGGGACATTAAAGCATTCTGGATTATTTTCTCCTCCCTTCACTTTGCCCAGTGCCTGATGAAGCAAAAATCACTGTCTTCAGCAATAAAACCACCTACCTGTAACCCTTCAATGGCCAGTTTGAGGATAGATGGTGTAAGCTTGGAGGCTTGCTTGAAGGAGAAGTTGCTCCAGTCTATAATTAGAATGAAGCCATTTATCTGAAGCTCCTGATCTTCAATGAGCACTTCCAAGGAAAGTAGAATAGCCCGAAGGATATCTATGAAGGAGTTCCTAAAGCAAAAGCAGAAAAAAAAAAAAAACCAATGGTTGTAGTTATCTTCAAACCTCAAGATACTCAGTTTTGCTGTGGGTGGGGCATGAGTGAGGGAGAGGAATTTATTCTGGTAGAATTATCCTGAAAAGAGAGTTGTTTCAGAGGTGTCTTTAAAGAGCTCCTGCTCCAAAAACTGCTTGGTGTGAAAAATCCTGCTCACTGATGGACAAAATAAACAGTGAATGAGATGTCCTCAATTCTGCTAGCAGTCCCTGCAATAGTTTTTAGCTAAGCTACATTGGRAAACTATTTGTCTGTGATGAAATGAAATAAATCAAGTTTRAATCCTTGCTCATTTGGATATACTTTATCAATTTGTTGTTTGTTTCCCTTCTTTTCAGAAAAGGAAATAAATCAATACAATATTAATATAAGAGATATCATTACAACCAGGTTTGATGCCTTCCTGCTTGAGTGTAGAGAATGATCCAAGGCTTTACACAATAAAATTTGACAGTTGCCTTATTTTTGCAGACCAAACGCAATATGAAAAATGGCTGCATCCACTGAAAGTGAGAACTCTTTATTAATTATCAGCTACAATAGGCTGGCTGCAAGGCTTCCCTCAGCTCTGGCAGAATAATTAAAAATCTTGGAGGTCCTGAAGCATGTAGCAAGTAATGGAGAAGAAAATGTTGAAATGTTTTCTTTAATGTATAAGCCTGAAGTGGGAAGCCTGGGCTACTCACTCTTTCCATCTCAGGCATTTCACAAAAGTGAGAGTTGGACACTTTAATGATTTAGTCYAGATTTATACCTGAGCAAGCTCAATCTGTCCTTCCCATTAAGATMATTTACAAATAATAAATCCTATTAGAGAGCAACAAGCAAGGAAAGCTTCAGAAARTGCAGCTTAACCTTCTGTAAAAGGAAATTGTAAATACTGCTACTGCAACCAGCTTTACCTCAGCATAAYTCTCAAGTTTTCATGAGGCCTGAGGTCTTTTACAGGGAAGGTTCATACCATGTTCTCCCATGGAGATTTTAGTTTTGTTATTTTCTGCTTTTTTCATTTAAACAAGTCCTCCCAAACCTTCAAGAGKATTGTTTCAAATTCTGGCCAAGAGAAAAAACTTATGTACAGTCAAAACAAATTTCTCCACCATTAAGACCACTACCCCTGAATGATATCACACAAGGTAAATTTCTGTTAAAAATAAAAGCTGAACTGTTCTCTTATTCCTTCTCTTTTATCTCAGCAGATTTTGAGTGGAAATGTAAGTCCCTTTTTWAAAGACCCAATCCCTTGAAAAAGCTGCTTCTGCACTCTGCCTTTCTGCAGAAGTACAATTGCTGGGGCAATAAATAGAGCTTAAAGATATATAATATTGTTCTTGCTGCATACCAAGTCACCACTCCCTCATTTACAGTTACAGGATAATCCTGACCTTTTCAAATGCTCTGGGGAAGCTGTGCCAAATGGCCCAACTGAAGGAGCATTTCCTCAGCAATATCAGGTGACAGCATACTGATTGGATTGGCAATTGGCTTGTACTTTCGGTCTAAATTTACTTGGAAAAACTTATTAGTACCTATGGCCCAGCTGAAATGGGTGATGACTTTCAAGCAGCAGCACCAGATGACTCCACTTTCAGTGGTGAAGGAAAAAAATTACCCCTAAACCATATCTGCTTATTATATCCTACACCRCCCCAGCATCCTTCAGGGTGTTTTTCTTTCCACAAGAACAGCTCCATGAAAGCTCCCATGTGTGCTGTGGTTCCAAAAGTGTCCTCACATACATGTCAGCCTTCTTTGCACTCTTGTTGGCATCAATTCAGAATGATATCAGCATTCATGGATGGGCTCTCTGGCTACACTGGGGAAGAGGGAATAATCATGACCYCAATCCCACAGTTGCAAACCTTAGAATTTCACACCTTATTAGCAAAGGTGTGAAAACATGGCTACATGGTGACAAAAACGGTTTAATCCTTCATTTGTGGGAAGAAGTTTTCTTAAGAGTACATTCACACTTACATTCATGATCCTGCTATCAGTGATTGTTTTACAGTCTGTGTAATGATTCCAGCAGGGCTGTCTGGAAATGGTGCACACAAGGCATCTTCTGTAATCCACTCAAACTCTAAATGGAARTATTTGAGTGCAAAATCTTTGCCTCAGACTCTGTGCTGAGGAATTCCAGCTGTTCTTTGGGTGTCTACATAAATTTCTGGTTTATCCAGCAATTACTCACCGGTACTTCCCCGTACTTTCAGTAGAAATTATTTACCTCGGACATAGAGCACTCAATTTTTCTTTTGTTTGCAACAAATCTGACTGCCCTGCCTGCATCCCTCCCCTCTCTATGTATCTGCAATTTTAAGACATGGTGTAGGAAATAACTCAGAGTGAACACAAAGATGTTTTTCTGTGAGTACAGGGAGACATGAAAGCAGCACACAAGCCCTSCAGGTGGGTTGTTTGCAGACACAGTGTTCTGTGAATGCAGAGCTTGGAGAGAAATCAGACAGAGTGCCACTTGAGGCTGAAGCCCTCTGCTCCCTCGTCTTGGGGCTTTGAGACAAATCATTCAGCTGTGTGACTGATTTGCATCCAAATAATTTTCTATGCATGAACGTAGAACCACTTTTTATTAGTCCATCTCTTTTGTTCCTTTGCTTAATGTTCCATTTCTCTCCTCCAATCCCCCTCCCCACCAGTTAACCCTCACACACAGAAAAAAAAACAAAACAAAAAAAAAAACCAAAATAAATTACTATTACACAAAGGGAAATGTGTAAGGTCCTGTAAGGATTCAGCATGGAGCCTACTGAAGTGAGCCRCTAATGAGTTACAAAAGATTTGCACGGAGCTCCAGAAAGACAAAAAGGAGGAGGGAGAGAGAGWGMCTCTCTGCCTTGGCTGAAAGGAAARGTACCACAAAAGAGGCTCTTCAAATACCCTTCGGAAAATGGGAAGTTAGCACAACATAAGCTAGTGGTAAGGAACAATAATGTAACACAAAAAATGAAGATGGTTTAGCTGAGGGATTTGGTGGAGAGATTAGCCAAAGGCATAACATGAAAATAAATAAGAAGAAATTGCTTAATTATGAGAGGTGTAAGCAGGCTGTGAGAGAAACAGAAAGCTCAGTGGAGTACCAGGGTGCAATGGGAACAATTAYAGGGGATAAAGACATTGCAAGGAAATTAAATGATCTATTTGCATGTGTCTGCCACTAGTCATTTTTAAGAGATCCATGGATAACAAAGCTGAGGGACTGTTGGAAAATAAGGGGTCAGCTAAGACATACTGAAATAAAGCGATACATTTTGGAGAAGATAGCATCAGTAAAAGCTTATGACATTACTCTTTCTGAATAGCTCTGTTTTRGGCATGCTAGGGAAATTAATTGGATTATTCAGATAGTTAAAAGCATGAAGGTACAGAAGTACTGGCAGCTGAAGCCATTAAGATTGTCTGGTAGTAAGCAAAAAACAAATTGTCACTACAAATCCCGACCATCCCAGAAGACAGCARGCTAAAAAAGTTTGGACCAGTGCCRCAATCTTGGYAGYTGCAGACAATTCAGCTTAATATCTCTTAAGTTAGTATGCAGTAAGTCTCTCTCCTTTAATACTAAAAAAGTGGCTAAAGGTCTATAACATTTTTCAAGCTGCAAACAGGGGCATAGAAACAAATCAAGTAAAAGAACACATCTTTCTTTGTTCCCTCCATATACAAAATCCCATCAACAGGGATGATTCCTGTGAGAAGATGCTGGAAGCTTCCACCATGTCCAGCAGAGCCAATTTCTGAAGGCTCTGAGGATGGACATGCCTCTGGCCAAGGCTGGGCCAGCTGGAGATATTGGTTACGCCTCTGTGATGACACATTTTAGAAGAAAATCAAAATAAAAGTTGTGGCRCAATTTTAATCCCAGCCAGAGAAGAGGAGGAGGTGGGAAAGTGTGAGGGAACAACATGGAGACACCAAGGTCAGTGGGGAAGGAGGGGAATGGGGTGCCCAGGTTCTGAAGCTGAGATTCCTCTGCTCCTGATATCCTTCCTTCTGTGGTGATGGCCATGGTGGAGCAGCTGTGCCCCTGCAGCCCATGGGACCCACAGGGGATGCAGAGATTCACCTACAGCCCATGGGGAGGTGCCCACATCATAGTGGGTGGATGCCTGGAGGAGGCTGTGAGCCAGCCGTGGGAGACCCATGGAAAGAGAGGGAGCCCTGATTCCAGCCTGGAGCAGCCTGTCCTTGGAGGACTGTACCCCATGGACAAGGAACCCACACCACAGCAATTTTGGGATAACTGCTGCTGGTGAGATTGGGACCGTGCTGGAGAAGTTTACAAAGAACTGCCTGCCAYGGGAAGGACCCCATGGTGCAGCAGGGGAAGGGCTCCTCTCCCTGAGCAGTGGAAGAAAACCTCAGGGGATGAATGAGCAAAACCCCTAGGCCCTGTCTCCCTGTGCTGTTGGTGGGAATGAGGGAGGGGTTGAGGGAAAAAATTGTTTTTAAGGGCTTATTTTGCTCTCATTATTCTCCTCTGACTTTGTTAGTAACAAATTGGCTTTGTATCTCTAAGTTGAGCCTGTTTTTGCCCTTGTAATGTTTTCTCCCAGTCCTTATTTCGACTCATGACCTCTTTGTTACGTTTTCTCTCCTCTGCCCAGCTGTCACATGGGAGGGTGAATGAATGATTTTCCTAGGTGCCTGGCATTTGGCCAGGGTCAAACCACGACAGCCCCTCACTGCAAGAAGGACACTGAGGTGTGGAGCACACCTACAGAAGGGTAATGGAGCTGCTGAAGAGTCTGGACCACAAATCTTGTGAGGAGYGGCTCAAGGAGCTGAAGGTGTTTAACCCAGAGAAAAGAAGKCTCAGGSGAGATCTTAYTGCTCTCTGCAGCTAGGTGAAAGAAGTTGTCGAGGTGAGGGTCAGTTTCTCCACTCATGTAACAASTCATAGGACAASAGCAAAYRGCCTCAATTTGCTYCAGGAGAKGTTTAGATTGAATATTAGGGAAAGCTTTTTCACTGAAAGTGTTGCCAAGCATTGGAAAAGAGAAGCTGCCTGGGTCACTATCCCTGGRGATGTGTAAAGACACATCTGTAGATGAGGCACTTGTGGGCATGGTTTAGTGGTGGACAYGGCAGAGCTGGGTTAACAGYTGGACTCGATGATCTTAARGGACTYTTCCAGTCCGAATGAGTCTATGATTCCATGAAGAGCTCAGAAAGGGAAGTATCAGCAACACAGCAGATCCATGCAGGTAGAGGAGGGAGAATCCAGGAAGGCACATTTTTAATTGTTACCRCACAMAGCCAAGGTGTGTTATTMATGAAATATKAATAAAATAAAGCCCCTYGAATCCAGTCAACATTGGGTTTTRAAAAGGTGTTTATTTCATYATTTATTTCATCMGATTAAATTYTCTTTTCCGTTTATGAAGTATTGGTAAGAAAGTCCCAACTTCCAATAATGTGTTCTTGGAAAACATCTGTGGTTTTATAATGTGTGTATTTATTTTAGAAAGTTAAACCTCACCCCTACCGAAATAAGCACCAGCAATTACTAACAYACTGTCCTTGAGGATTCATGTCTGGATTCAAACCCATGATCATGAGTAACTACCCTGCCTCTCTGGCACCAGAGGGGAATGGCAATCACTCTAACTGCTGCAAGACCTGGTCTCCACAGCTTTTCACCTTTTGGTGAGGAAAGAACCCTCACATGAATCATGGGCAATGCAGGGCAACCCTTGGCTAAACAATAACCCAGAACAATGAGTTCCAAACGAAGAGTCATAAATGGACATGGTGACTCACTTGACTGATCCTGCATTAGSGAAGATGAACAGCCAAACAGAGGAGCTCACAGCTGACTCATGCTCTGAAAAGGGCTTGTTTGTCTCCTCTGTCTGAGGTCTGAACAGCACATCTATGTGCAGAAATTAGAAAGGCTTGCAAATCATTCACAGAGGAAATGGATTGCATTAGCAGCAAGTGATTGCAAAGAATATTTTGACCTGCTGTACCCAACTTTCTTCATGGAACTATTCAAAGCAAAATAAACTTGTTAACTGCAAGAAATATGAATAATTCACTGGCAKGCAAGCTAGAAAAATTATTACACAACAATATAAGGTGGATTTTTTTTCTTTTTTATTTTGTAGGGTACCAAGTCTTTCTTTGTCATGCCCAAACTAAATTATGTATTTTTTAAAATTTCTCTGACTATATACACAGGAAACTCCTACTGAATAAAATGCAGGTTGCATTAAGTTAATGTCAGAGCTCTAAATTAATTCTTCTGTCTCATCCAGCGTAGCTATCTTTGGTTGTTCCAGTATGTCAGCTTCAAATAGGCATCTCCCCTGTTTTGCAATGAAAAGATAGCAAGCTTTTCCCCACAGCATCTGTGTCATTCTATAAATAAAATTCACAAGTAACTTTACATCAGGACAACAGACTGGATAGATAAGTGTACTGATTTTTCCTTCAGAAGTGCTTAGTCCAGCAATGCACTGGATACACAGAATAGCATAGCTGAGACCTGGGCTGTATTTAATGTACTTCTAATGTTAGAAATGGATGGCTTMGTTTATAACTGAATGAAGGCCATTCACACACAGCTATCTGGCTGGCTTTGAATTCCTGCTTAGAATGAGCTGGAAGCCTCTACCACAGCCTGTGAAAGGGAAATGTACGTGCCTGAGAAAAAAATTGCATCCGTTTTCCTTTTATCATGCAAAAATTGCCTCTCAGTGACTCCCTGAAAGATATAAAAATTTTCTTGTTATGTTTCTGCTAGAGGTTCTTGTACATAAAAGCATTATGAGGTTTTTTTTGCTGTCACTTTCCACTTCAGTTGGACTCCATAGCAACCAATAGCCCATGAATTACACTCTGCATTCAAGCCTGTGTTATGAATCACCTCCTACACGCACCCATTCATATTGTGGGCACCTTTACCAAATGAATACTTTGTCCCTGACGTTAATGTGACTGAGCAAGGACCCTTTCTTACAYGGAATTTGGCTGACAAACAGGGACCTTCACAGCCCCAGTGCTTGGGGAGGGAGAGTTTTGGTGGTGGGGCTCTTCACACACATGATAGGACTGGCTTCCACCAGAGGGAAGATGGCATCTGTTCTTCCCTTTGCCTCAGCCCGCAGAAGTGTCAAACCATCTAGCAGGGGATCAGTCCAAGATAAAGCACAAAAYTGTTATGCTCCCAAGAGTTCAAATAAATCCCTCCCAGAACTCTCCAGAAATGTGATCCCAAACGGAGCAGGCAACTGATTGCAACCCATCACAGCACAAGTTATTTGACTGCTCCTGAGGAGTCCTTGTGGGTGCAGCAGGGCTTGGCTGAGCTCCCATGAGCAGTGCACAACTCTGCTCAGCAGCCTACTGCTGACAGGAAAAGCCAGAATTCAATCTCGGGTTTGTGGGTTTGATTTACTCCTTTAGGAATTAAGTATTTCTGAAGTACACCTTGGTGATTTTCTCACCTTTTTAATATCTGTTTAGGGCAATGTCATGTTTGCACACTTTGAAAATTTCTCTGTTGAGAAGGAATAAGATGCAGTCAAAGGTAGTGTGTTATGATATTGTGGAAATTATTAAATGCCCCATACTATAACCCGTAAATGCAATCAATAAATCAATTTGCTGTAATTTGCCTGACTATTCCCAAAAGCAGGGTCTACTGTGAGGAGCGTGGGGGAGACAGGCAAAGAGTTCATTCCAGCATAAACAGAGSCAGGGAGTCCCTGGTGGTTTCAGGCTAGTGGCCTCCACTTTTAGGAATTTTGGAGATGACATGTGGGAACTCAGAGATCAGGATCCTGGTTAGGAAGTAGTTTTTAATCTCCTATCTTGATCTCACCGATGTTGTGATGTTTTCCTCAAAGCACAGCTGTAGGAATAATGAACAGAACAAATAGCTGGTGCATGAATGGCTATGGTTAGAAGCATTAGGATTGATGACCTCTGTTGTTTATTTTACTCCATGTGATTGCACAGCCTTTTCTTATTCCCTCCTGGCGCTGCAACCCATCCTTGCATCACACTAAGCTATTTGCTCAATTTCTTGCACCATTGCTTTTCACAAGTTAATTTTTCATTACAGAAAGGGAAAGGATTTTCTTTTGAACATTATGAAGCTACTGTTTAATCACTGAAAGCAATTATACAGCTCCTTTGCTTCGTTATTGGAAGGTACAAATGGCACCACTGGTTCCKTTTCCCTGGGATCCTGTTTTCTCTGTGTGATTACACTGTGTCTCCTCTAGTTATACCTACACTGCCTCTTCAGCATCTTCCCATCTGAAATAGGGAATTTTTGTTCTCTCCTGATGCAATCAMGTCCCTTGTTCATAACATTAACGAATTCCTTTCATTGCTTTCTCTTTTCTCGTCAGATAGTTATGGTTTTTTGCATTCYCTTATTTTTGAAATAATACAGTGCAAAGTGAAATTCATATTCAAGGTCAGTTTGGAATATCAACATACATAAAAGAATTTGTTATCTTTTCCTATTTATTYTCCATCTTGTTCTTAATGCAGCCTAACACTTAATTAACTTTTCTGACCACCACTGCAAAATAAGTACACTTCTTAATTGTGCTGTCCATAATGACATGATGCTTTTCTTAAAAGGTTAAAAGTAATTGAAAGTCCAGATGAAAATGCATACAGTTAAGAAAGGAGGAAGGATCTGCATATCAGATGAGGCCACATATTAAAATCCAATATTTTTCTTGGACTGCTTTGCACAATCATGCTGCTTTTTCTAGGTCATTCTAGAGTTTTTCACAATTTTTGCTAATCCTCACTAACCTACACAGTTTTCCATCTACTTTTTGTCACATAACCCTTTACTTCACCTGTGCCTGCCTAAAAAAATATTACTGCTGGGCATYATGAAAACATAATTTTGCCACTTATGAATCCTAGTCTCTGCCYAAAGTATCAGGACCACTTTTATGTGCAAAGTAAAAGTTCAGCTGTATTTCTTAAAGAACTCTAATAAAAAGTACCCAGGAAGATCTTTTATTAGCTAACCAAATGGCATCTTTACATACTTCACCTCAAATAATTCCAAGAAAATAATCTCATTGTCCCTTTGCTTACAAACAGTCATTCTTGCAGCAGACTTCAAGGATTATTAGATCGAATAGCAGAGTTAAAATCAAATAACTGCTCTCCAATGGATGTATTTTGAGAGTGCTGTTCAGAATGACAAAAGTAATATTATCATTTGTGGACATTCAATCAGCATCTGGTTACTCAGTCCAGAAAGCCTTGAAAAATGTAKCTGTTCAGATATATTGGGTAAGAGWTTACCAAGACATGAGAAGAAGTGGCAAAAAGTAGAAATGCAAGTATATCTTAGTAAACACCTAAACTGGCTGTYAAATCAGGCAAACATCTTACACTTGGCTTATACCTGTTCTTGAATCTGGGCAGTGAAAGTAGCAGATATCAGAAATATGAATAAAACTGATGTCAGTCACCAAGAGGTTTATAATTTGTTTTATTTGGAGSCCTTCAGGGCACATAAAAGACAGACATGAAAATATTTTAATAATTTCTTATAAACAAATGGAAAAAAAGTGTCAAGTATTATTTATCATTGAGGTTTCCCACTGGAACAATAGGCAACTTTGATAGAGCTGACAAGATGGAGGAACCTGATRTTATTGATGTAGAAATAATCACTGGGGAACTCAAAACAGATGCAATGAAGATTCATGAGACAGCAGTCTAGAGAAAATTAACTGCATGTCTCTTCAGAAACAATGTTGAAAAGTTGTTATAATGATTCAAGTGAACAAGCGAGAAGGACCAGGAAAAAAATTAAACTGTGTAGGTTTATGAAATAAAGACTAATAAAAGTGTGTAGTACCATAGTACTGCCAGCTACAAAGAATCCAGTTTGCAGTTATGCTGAAAAGGACATACAGTGCCAAGAAGCTCAAGAAAAATGARCGTTTTCACCCTTGCCATTTTGGGAGGATCATATTTCACACAACTTCATTGAAGAAAGTGAAGGAATGAATAGCAAAAKCCATTCCCCCTAAAAAAGCAGATTTATTTTTTCTCCCCAGAAARRGTAAACAAGCCATTTCTGTAGAAGACTGCAGACTTCACAGAATCTTTAGCAAGATAAAAATAGTTTGTGATCCAACCAACAATGAAGAATCTGGTAAAATGTCACCAGTGAAATCAGAAAAAGTCCTTTAAAAATGTCCTTTTACTCCCATTCTCTGTRTTTGCCTCAGAGTTCATTGGGTATCTGACCTCCCATGTGGACAACAGCTGACAGAATTTGCTTTGRGAGATCTGGGTTCCACAGACACATGATTCCCCAGTATGTCAACCAACAGAAGACAGCTGAGTGAATTTTAAAAGTAGGTGGTAGAAAATGAAAATTATGGAAAGACACCACCAGTCTCAACCATACAACMTTGCAGCAGAAACCTTAGGAATTTAATTCTACAGGCAGCATGAATGACAACTACCATAACAGCTCAGGTGAGCATGGCAATTAATCTTTTTGAAGAGGAATTACTGAACGCAGAAATCAACTATCATCAGTATTGTTCTGTGTGGTGTTACAAGCCTTTTACTGAGTGTGGTTTTGTGTGGATGGCAGCAATGGACCAAACCTAAAGCCTAATGGAAGATAAAAATCTTACTCTGTGAATTTTACTACCACTTAGGCAGAATTTGTTGGGTTTGAGGAAACAAAAAATGGGTTTGAGGAAATAAAAAATGTTGAGATTTTGACATGGCTACAACCACCTGATGCTGTGAAAGTGAGGATGTGAGTTTTCCGTTTGTTAAAGTTTCTTTAACAAAAACAGTCCTTTGGAATGGGTTGGTTTTCTGGGCATGTTTGTTTGGCCTTCAAGCTGTAAATTACAGTTTCCTGAGAGACTGGAAGGACAAAGGGAAAAGATGTGAACCTAGCATAATTCCCCTGAAATTTTTCCTAAGTGCAGCCTGAACAAATTAGTGYAACTGGCCCAGCTCATTCAGAAATACAGCAGTGCTGAGACTGGCTTCTCAAAGCAGAAGAGCAATTGATGAAGCAATTATGGAACAAAAATATTAAATTTCAGGCTGCAAATTGAAAATTAGAAGCTGCTAGAGTTGCAGTTGTTTTCAAAATGCCTCCTGTGCAGGATCAGTGGACAAAATAGTCTAGAATCAAYTTTTGGAGTAGGATTTTTGATAATCACAAAGGGGAAAATTATGCTTATTTTAAAACTCTAAGACCAGTATTCATATTTTTTCAATTTATGTGAATACAGAGGCTTAGTACATCATTCCTCCATTATTAAAGAAAAGAAAATATGAAAGAAAGAAAAACAAAAATCTGTCAATCTACCTGAAGCAATTAATCAATGCTTTACTTATATTTCATTATCTAGGTTTGAAACCTTAAATTTCTGAAATAAACTTTGCCTTTTAACTAAGTTTCCTGATTCCATGATCTAGCAGCATGAAGGCTTTTTCGTGTATGGGATGGAGTGGATTTTTGTGTAACACAGAAATAGTTGGTGTAGTAACTGGTTGAGTTCCCAAAGGCAGCAGAAATTGAGTTGTGGAGCCCTTTACTGGGTGTATGGTCATGGAGTAAGGAAGCCCAGTCTGAAATCCCTAATTCCCCTGAAGCCAGTACCATTTTTCAGTACATGCCAGCAATTCCCAGTAGGGTACAGATAAGTGTTGCAGGTGCAGTGTAGTCCTTGCCTTGGAATAATAATATTATATAATTATTTGGGCAGACCATCAAATTTTCTTAGGAATTGCCACTGAAAAACAATCCAAGTGGTTGATAAACCATTAAAGTGAGTCGAGCTGAAAAGAGAATTTCRTATTAATTGCTATGTTAGGGATTCTGAAATAAAAGTTTCATTAATTCCACATAAAATAAATTATTAGCAACCTCCTAAATTACTCTGACCTCTATACTAATAGTATACTAACAGAGTATACTTATATGTGTGGAGTTTTAGTCTCTTCTTTCTGACAACTRCTGTTTCATGGTTTGCTGTTTCTGKGGRAAAGAGTTGCATTTTAAGTTTCTAACCAATTAGAAACTGGAAAATGATAATGTAATTTATATAGTTCTATTGTGTTTGTATTTCTTTTTATTATGAAGCTAATGTAATTAATTCAAAATAATTGTTTTGCAGTTCTAGTAAGAATTTTCACATAATCAATGCAGAGAATTACTGAAGGAATGCGATTTATTGAAGTCATTACTCTGTACTACTTATTCAATTATAAACAATTCCTCATGAAGCAACATATGTAAGAATTAAGTTCAGAAAATAAAAGAAAAAATATTGGTGCTTTTGAACTCAATGCACAGTGATGTCCTGCCAAACCCTGTGTTTGCATTTGAAGGAGGGAGCTCTGGAACCAGATARCAGGACCTTTACTCCAAACACAAGCACTGAAATAAAGATACAGACAGCAGGGATGCCCTATTTTGTCAAAAGCCAGCCRAATATAGAAAAGGAAAAGGATTAGCAGACATTGCCACAGCAAGTATAGCTACATGGCCTTGAGAAGAATACCAGAAGAAAAACACTTGAGTATTACAGGCAAATGTGTAAATCTTGAAAAAATAAATCACTCCTTGTTTTTACTTCCTCTTGTTTCTGGAAAGGATTTGCATGAAGTCATTGGTATAAGCTTGTTTATAAAGAAACATAAGATTGTTTACAAAGAAACATCTGACTTTTTCATCTTTTCCTTCACATTAAAAAAACAAATCAAACTAAAACCAGAAAAAAAATTAATTATTTTTTAAATCTTTTGGCTTCAAACTTTTTTTGAAGTAGTGAAGCCTACTTTTCAGGAGACGTCATCAGAGATTTTGTACCTTAACAGGGGAGATMTTGCCTTCAGAAGAATTAATATATAAAAGTTATAATTTGGTATCATGGGATGATTTGTTAAAATTGCCAGCTTTCTTAGTCCTAGACTGATCATASTTTTTTATATGTTATTGTTTCACAGTTCAAACTATATTGAAATGGGAAAATTAGGCAGGGACAGGCCATTTTATTGATATCTTTACAGCCTTAGGACACATTCGTTRCAACAGCAGAATTAATTTTCCTGAAAGTAACTGTAGTAGATATTCTCTTTATTCTAGACAGTATTTTGACTTCACCAAAACATTTCTAAAAGGCCTTACACAGAATCAAAGAAGAACTACAAGAGATCAGGTTTTTGTAAAATGAATCCCAATAYGCTGAAGTTAGTTTCACTCCACAAAAACAAATTTCAGGCTCTCTGTGATCTTTCACCCTGATCTGGCAGAACTTTTGAGCACTCTATTCCCTTGCATTAGGCTGAYTTAGCTTTGGTTAACATTTTTGCAACAGTGTTTAATAGCCAAGYAAATGCACTGGTCTCATTTCTGCAYGAGAAGTGWATTGAGTCACAAGGTACTTAAGCAAATGCCAGATGTAAAGTGCATCAGTAGTGTCATTGCTGATGAGGAGTCCACAGAATGCCACAGTTACCGGTACCTTCGTCATTGCAAAATTCTTTTTAATATTTAGAAATCTAATTCTGTTTAAGATTTGTGATAATTTTTCTATTTTTCTAGATATCCACTGTTTACTACCACATTTTGTTAAGGTAAACTATGATACATAGGACGAATCATATCCCACCTCTTGTTAGCCTCAAGTTATATTACACTGTCATATTTCCAGACTTCCTTGTGCTATTCTTTGGCTGTCTTGGCTCACACTTGTCTCCTGTGCTAGTACTTAGGTCAGCTGAGGTGGGTAAAGGTGAATAATTCCTGGTGTGCTGCTGACGATGTTTCTGTAACACAGCTCAGACTCTGCTTCCTCAATGRTATCWCYTCACTGCATATATTATTCCATTTGYAGTCCATGCATTACCCCAAAATCCTTTTGTGCCCAGTCAGTATTAGTTAACCATGAACACTTTGTTTAACAAACCAAGAGGTGGGAAAATCCCTGTAGAGACAAACCTGTCAGCCAGGACTAAACCAGTAATGGCAGGGATGTCTGGTGTCTCACAAGTCTCCTTGGCTTTTAACATGGAGCCTACATCTGCTGAGCCTCTTTTTGAAGTAAATCCCAAAATGTTCCTGAAGCACTTTTAAATGATTAATATAAAATATTCTCTGAAAGAAAGCAAATGTGCATGTACCTGCATATATGTTTTAGCGGAGAAGAACAATAAGATGCTGGAAAAAGAAAAGTCACTCATTAGCAGCACAGAACACTCAAATTGCCATTTTCCCCAGACTTCCTTTCAAGCAGAATTGAAGGCTTTATCAGAGTAAAAGTGAATTTAATTTGCAGTGGCCAGCTGGAAGTGGCTTACATGTAAATGAGACTCTAAGAAATGGAAAGATTTCCCACTATCTCTCCCTAGGTCAGATTTATTCTTCCTTTTTTAACTTAGTTTTCAAATGAATATTACAGTGCATTTGGAAGTAGAATTTTTCATCAGTCCCTTTCTCTTTCAATATAAATCAGATTTCTTCTTTTGTACCTATATAACAGACAGGTAGGATTAACCCTGGGAAAGCAAGGCAGTGCACACTTATGGAGAAACCTTGCAAAATGGGAATGACTTAGAGGATCACAGCTCCAAGATAGCAGGAGAGGATGMAGATGCCTTAGATAGGGTTATCACACTCAGGTGTAGATTTTYCTGGTTAGAAATACCTACACAAAAGCGATCCTGTGTGCTAACACATAGCTTAGCACTCCGAGGGGGTGTAGATTGATCTGTGCATGTCTAATAAACGTGACTGGCATCTCTTGGATTTGCTGTGAAAAGCAGCCAGGAGGAAGGAAACAGTGAAATGTTTAGCCCTGTTAGCAAGGGGAGCAAATGTTAGCAAGGGGAGCAAATGTTCCTAGCCACACCATAGCAGTGGCCTTGTGTTGTTATCCTTTTTTCCATCTGTATTACTTCATTTCTAGTTGAATTTATGGTATTCAGTTCCTCTATTGACATGATATAAAGCCAGAGGAGCTGAGGTTGTGGCTTTGTGGAAAGGAGCACAGGACTGATTATCTGTAAGACAGAATGAGAAGGACATGGGGATAGCTTGTAGGTCGAACACAATGAAGAAAAGCATCTTGGTTTAAAAAGGTTAAAAAAAAAGCCTTGCACTTCCTGCTTCGCTGATTCAGACCACCAGGTCTTGGTGCAGTATGTGAGAGTATGGGTATTTTAAAGTGCATGTGAGAGTGGTTCTATGGGATCAGACCAAAGGCTMCTCCTGCCAGGAACAGGCCCCTAATAAAAGGTTTGATATACAGCAAGGTTAAAATAGAAAATGTATTAATGTGCCACTGAAAATCAAGTATTTCTTCTTATGTATGTTGATATGGCAGTCAATAAATTGCACTTTCATTCAAATCCTGAATTTTGGTCCCAGAATATGTATTATGGGACTTTATATTTATACTCCATATGCCCTTTTCAAATAGTTTGTTATTGAACCTCCAGCATCTTAGCAATGCTTGGTGCTGTGTTTTATGTTGCATATGTGAAATGAAACTGGCACCACATGTGTTGATTCATGCACAGACACGCRCCATCCGCTGTGTTTCTGCAATAGAAAAGTGGAAAACAGATACCATCTCTCTATAAAGAAAAAGATATTTGCATATTACCTTTCTCTTACAAATGAATCTTTACCAGCTCGGGCTTGCTCAGCATGGGCAGTTTTCATAAGCAGGTACATGGGGAATAGTTTCAGCAGGAGGCTAACTGGCTTGCTTTGCCCTCTGTCCCTGCAACAAATGGACCCTCCAGGAGGTTTCCAGAGCTGAGATTATCATGCTCTGTGAACAAGGGACAGGTGCTTTTTGCTGCACTTATTAAAAACAAAATCCATGAGAGTGCAATCAGAATTTAAGACCAAAATTTCCTCTTTCCTAAGAAGTGATTCCATTTTCTCATCTTTAGGAATCAAATCTCCAGTCATGATATATAAATTATGATGCTCCAACTTTTTTACTGGTCTACCCATGACATAGGAGACAAAACACAGAAGACCTTTAACAATTCAATTTTTTATCTAGTTCATTAGAACGGCTTTAATCCATCTTTTTCCCTGACCTCCTGCTCAGTCTGCTTCATTGAATTTTTGCATTCATGTGGCAGAAGGGTGCTTGTAGCCCTTGTTTTCCCATATCACTGTGAGCATCTCAGAGATATGTGGTCATGGCACTCTCACCAGGGCAACCACAGCACCAGCCATGTCTCCCTCATCCTCCAGCCTCACCATGGCAAAGAAAGACTCTCAAGCAGGATGACTGTGGTGGCAGGGTAGAATTTACCCCAGTGTGCTGTTCAGRCATTCCATGGAACTGAACAGCCACCCACAACATTCACATCCCAACCAAATCCATGCTRTCTGCTGTAACCCCTGTGGGATCACCCAGCCCGCTGACAGCACCACTTCCTRAGCAGCCCTTGTGCTGCTCTGAGGATGCTGGTACTGGAGGATGCTCAGCACTTGCCAGAGGGAAAAAAAAAGCACCTATTTCAATGTAAAATGCAATTGATACAGGGCTCAGAATTCARAGGAAAGAGTCTAAAATAAATCATAGCCTGGGGAAATAATATGTGAGGAAAGTATTAAAATTTAAAAATTTCAAATGTATTTAAGAATTCCAGCTCAGTATTTCCACTCTTTTCTGATGTTTCTACGGCATGTATCTTATTAAATAGCTGGCCAGGGAATTAATTTTTTTCCTTCCCTGACTCTTTGCAGCCTCTTCCTGCTGCAATGACTGAATTTGACTTAGCTGCTTTTAGTTAGGTTGGCAAACTAGAAACTGATCAGAATATAAGATATTTAGAAACCTTGATTTGGGAAGGGGTCTGACAATAAAGAGTTCTGCTCTCTTCCCACAAAGCCTCACCTCAAAAAGCTGCTATTTRTGAGGGTATTCATTCATGGTTTCCAGCAGTTTCCAAAGTTCAAAAGGGCAAAGAATCGTGTTGGATGTCATATTGCTTGGCTTCCTACTATTCTGATGTAGCACAGTTATGGTGTTCTTTTGCAGATCCCATCTGTGAGGATGACATATAGAGCCCATGTAGGCATATGGGTCAACTTTTTAGGGACAAGTGTTATCACAACTGTATGCAATTTCTTTCCTGAAACTTAGACCTAAACCCCTCATGCAAAAATTGGGTCTTTTGAGACAGTCTGGGAAGAAAAGCAGGGGTTGTCTATGTGTGCCTGTGTGTTTGCTGTATATATGCATTTGTATATTTTTCTTTATCAACTGTCCTTTCCACTTTATAATGCATGGGAATTGGATTTGGTTTCTTTTCASCACAGGAGAAAGGTGGCACAGATTTTTCAGTCTGCCCTACATTTTCCTGTGTTACTCTGGGGTTGCTCCCACTGCTGTGTTTCTCACCCACAGGCCCTGTCCTTCACAGCTCTTCAGTCAGCCCTCAGCCCAACATCATCCAGTCACTTCTTCCCTCTCAAAATGTGTTTGACTGCCAATCCCTCTCCATGGATTTTTTTTTCATCAGGCTTTTCTCATTCTTGAACATATGCTTCATAACTTTCCCAGCTGTTGCTTTTCTTTCTCTTTTTTCAGATATTTTCTCTCTCTTCTTGGATTCCCTACTCAGCCCTACACAGGATTCTCATTYGTGTATGTCATCCTGCTGTCATTCAAATGAGCTACAATTGCCTTCCCAAATATGGTTTCCATAATAAATGGCACTAACTGAATTAAGTTGCTGCCTGCAAGCAAATTAAAACATTTCAAGACAGAGCTTCTTTTTGTCTTCYTTGTCCAACATTTAATTTGCACATCTGTTACTCCTCAAAATGAGTATTCTGCTTATGCTGTGCTGCCTTCCCCTACTATCCTGAATTCTGCTACCATTTCAGACCAGCTCTGTAATGTAATATGATTTTTTTTTTATGTAGTGTGCTTCCAGGGTATTTATTGGTCAATGCAATGYTTGAACCACAATGTCAATCTGCATTACTGTAAGCACCTCCCAACACAGAATCACTACCTCCTAACCAAACCCAAATTCTTGATGTGCAAAAATCATTCTGGTGTTAAGGCTGGCTGCACTTCAGCTGCAATCTCTCATGAAAAACAGACATGAGGCTGAGTTATTGCCACAGTTTGCCTGTGACTACAAATCAGTCTCAACAGATGTTTATTCCATCATATTCTATTAAACATCTGAGATTATGCTGGAAATATATCGAAACAATCAGCACTTGAGACATTCTTTTATAGCAACAAAATCTATGATGATGATATCCTTGTAATTATACTACTCTGAACATTCTCAGCAAGAACATACTTGGTTTTTATCAYGATCCTTTAAAATATTTATAGCTGTTGGTTTTGCCACTATGTCAGAGTATTTCCTTTCCCTTTAGGCTCAGTACACTTCCCTACACAATGGTAAGTATCTGGCATTTGAGATTCCTTGGTTAACAATAATAAAAGATGGTTTATGRCCAGCATTTGACTTGGGATTGTATGTTGTAAACAAAGCAGCAGGTTTTCTCTGTCTGACTCACAGAATTTTTGGAGGTTTGTGACAGCTTCTAAGGCACAGACATGAAGACAAAAATTAATCACCATCTTACTGCAAAAGACCATGGAAAACCCCTACCCCAAACCTTTATTTGCAAAGGATTGTGATTGCAGTCTTTCTGCTGGCTGTCTATGCAAAACCAAATTTTACTCTGGCTGAACAATCTTGAAAGAAATATTTTTGTTTGAAAGATTAATGAACACCTTCTGATGAATCACTTGTTCACCCAAAGCTCCATCTCCTTGGTGTATAAGCAGCATGTATTAGAAGGCAGTAGCAGACCAAGGAACAGCTGTGGAAAATACTGAAGGCTTTCCTCAATCCAACAGCAGAGAAGGCTCTCTTACCTAAAATCCTAAAAGCTTCAGTGCCACTACAGGTGCACAAGAGGAGTGAGAGCTTATGTTTGGTGAGAGTGAGGAAATGAAAAATGGTAAGAAAGAGTATTTGCAATCCAGCACATGGAGCATTGTTTTTTGCATGAAATCCTGGTTCAGGTCTCGTCAAAACCGTATGTACTCATGTGTTTGTTTTATAAATTGCAATTTTTTATAATGCAAATTATTTCATTTAAAAAATCTGTTACCTGATCAGTTTGACATCCTTATCTGTCTTTATTGGTCCACAATTTGCATTAAAAAATAAGGTGCTTTGTAAGCAGTGGTGTAAGCAAAGTCTTTGTGGGTTTCRGGTGGATTCACACCTTGAGTTCTGTTTAAAGTGAAAAATGTTCCTCCCCTGTCCCTCCTACAGTAATATAGCTCAACAGTTTTCTTCTCCCTCACTATGGAACTTATATGATCTCTTCCATCTACTCATTTYCATTTATTCAAYATTGAATTCAATATTGAATAAATAATAACTATTCAATAAATATTCAATTCAATATTGAATAAGTGAAAATGAAGGTCTTGAATATGTGATTAACATTAACTAACAGATCCAAAATATGCTAGGCAGGACCTAGAGAGAAAGTGATGACATCATCTCTAAGAAATCTTCCTGAACAATGGAGACAAATTAAACCTGTGCTGCACATGAATAATTACTGTAACTCTGGAACCATGATAGATCTCAGCTAGTGATTTGCCAATAACAATTATCCTCCCCTGTGGTTTTTTCCYGGTCATCAAAGAAGTTTTAGTCAAAATAATCCTCATTACATTTTTTAACTATGTGGAAACAAAAATAAAATTCTTGCCAGTGAGCTTTGCAGATGTCGCAAACCCCTTGAAATGATAATTGGTGAGCAGGACACGTTTAGGACTGCACAAGAGCGTGAATCACATGCTAGACTGTGCCCACATTATGGATGAGGATGTATGACACATTTACCAGTGGCATTCGTATTTTAGGAAACTGACTTGAAAGCAAATTTGAGCTGAACATGAGCTCAAAATGGGATASAGTAGTTAAGAACAGAGTGACAATCTTGTACCTAAAAGGAAGAATTTACTGAACGGAAAAGATAGTGTTACCATTTGAGGATTTATAAGTGAAATTTTTATTCAGTTCATCCACCTGCACCTTAGCAACAACACTAAAATGATAGGAACAGTCCAGAAAAGAGTGATAAAGAGTGTTTGAAACCTGGAAARTCTTCCCAATCCTGGAAGTTAAAACTATTTAAGCTTTGGCAGCTTAAATATATTGTGATACGTTAAGCTAGTGTATTACTTTGCAGAAYGTTATCTTTGCTGTGCTGGCTGCCCACAGGGGATACTTTACCTTGTGGACAACTCAAGGTTGTTTTTCCTCAAGTAGGAGGGTGTGAGCTGTTTTGCATTCACTGTGGTTAAAGGTGAGCACAAGAACCTCTGCTGCAGAGGAGCTAAGGCAGGATTTTCTCATTGCCTGACAGGGACTCACCCTACAGTGCTGCCTCCCCAGTGAACTCAAAAATAGGTTAAAYATGAYGTGGTCAGGACACAAAATTACAAAYATGGGAAGCTGTCATATTTTTGTGGTACATTCAAACTAACACAATCTAGCAGCTGGAAGCTGAAGCTGGAAACATTGAGACTGGAAATTAAAACCTAGTTTGCTAGAGATGTCAGATCTATCAGTTACATTCTTGAGCTGGAAATTACAATTATTTCTAGAAGCTCACATGGAAATTCTGTCTTTGATGCAGGGAATGCCTTAAAAACATCTTGGATCCAATTTGTCCAAGCAGTAAAATTACACAAATAATGACATTTCCTTTAAAAAAAAAATTATTTATAAGCACAGAAAGTCTCAAGGTTTCTTTTGCCTCTCTGACATGTGACACCAACAGAAACCATACTCCCAGCTGCATAAATGGTAAAAATGTCCAGAATGGAAATGAATTTATGGATTATAGCTATGCTGGTTTCAAAATATCCTTTATAAATTATTAWTTCTTTGTAAATAGTCCATAAATTGATCATAAAGAAAGAGAAGGCACARCCAGCAGCAAATCAGATTAAAGTTAGGAAGGGCATGCCAAAGGGTGAGCTTTTACTCTTGCATGTCAACATCATGGCCAATTTAATGCCACTGAAATGTGAGCTTGTGAACATCTTGCCATCACTAAAGACACATCTGCAGAAAGTTTGCTCAAGATAGATTTATATAAGGCGTGCACAGTGCCTGTTGGAAGTTTTTTGTGAAATTTATGTTTCTTCTGGTCCATAACCTGCTTCCATGCTGCTTTATACAACATTACACTCACCATTTCCTGCTCCTCTTGTTGATGCCTTTAGACAGCAAAAAATGAAGAGGACATCCATTTACKTAAGAGCCCAAATCCTGTCCCAAATCCCTGTTGCTCTTGGAGCACTAGAAAAGCCCATGGAAAAATCACTTCTAGTCATCCGAATCCACAGAAGAGATGAGCTTCAGTGGCTGAACTGAAGTAAGATTTGTACACGATTTTTAATTTCACTGAAGAATCTTATCAAAGTAAATTCTATGCTATTTGCCTCAGCTTTTCTTCCTTGAGGGTTAAAATTATATTTTCAGAAGCATGCAGAGTTGCTTTGGTGTTTGCAAGCACAGACATACACACATGTGTACATGGATGCATATTAAAGTACTTCCAGAAAATCTGAGCCAAAATCTGACAGGAATCACTATTTTGTCAMAATCTCATTGCAGGAGTCGTAGACAGCAGCACTCTCAACTTTCCAAGAGGAGGACCTGATGTAGAAGGTTAATCTCAAAGATTCATTTTGTTGAGGGATCAGAAACCCAAAGCTGGCTCTGTATAATACCTAAATCCTTTAAAGCAGCCAGCAGAGCCACAGTTCTTCTGTTCTCTAAAGCTGATGCTTTCTATTAATTCCAGATACCTGTGCATTTATCTTCSTATTCAGGCCAATTGTTAACAAAAGAGTTTTGTGGTCAAAAGAAAGGCAAACTTGCAGCTYAGAAAAACAGGAGATRAACTGYTGGCCTCTTTGTAGTTATCAGGACKTTTATAAYTGACCTCAGTTCACCGTTTCACCAAACACATTTATTTATGCAAAGTTACACTTCTGTGTAATTTTCTGTACATTTATTCACATGCGAACGAAAATCAGAATCACTTCTGAGCTCTGCTTTACACATGGAGATGAAAGATTTCCCCAGAAAAAAACTTACATGAAAAATTGCAGGCATACATGTATTCTCTGATAATTTCTATTATGTGAATCCAAAGCTCTAATCTATTAACTCCTAACAATCAGACATTTTCATCAAAAAGTTTGGACCATGGCAAGACAAAATCCTATCTGAAAATCATCAGAACTGATGATACTCAAAACCTGAATCTGATTTTTTTTCTCTCTTATGATTTTTGTCAAGATTCAACAGAACACGTGGTAACCCAACAACTGATCACTCTTCTCCTTCTCAATGGCAGGGAAAATGGAATGACTTGCAAAGAAGGGGACAATGTGAACATGATATTCCTGGACTAACCCCTTTTCTCTTTTGAAGTATCACTTCAAATAGGCAGTGAAAGCTGACTAATCACATTAACAGTTAAGGACATTATTTTATAATAATGGCTGAGAGATATCTTTGTAAAGAAATGACCTGAACAGAAAATATGCTTTGTGTGAGGCTTCCATTCACCAGAATAACAACACAGAGTAACCAGAGTGTGTAGAAATCACAATGCAGTTCATGGAAATATAGCAGCAGCTGCAATTCCCGAAATGGTTCAAWCAAACAAACAAAAAATCTGTTAGAAAGTCTGAAGAAAGAATAAATATTGTCAGTTTCTTCTGCACCAGGAGAGCTACAAGAACTTCCATATGTTTTGAGACACTTGCTTTCTGTCAACCTGTTTGGCTGGTCTATGATACAGCTGAAGCAATTGTATGATAGCATTAACGTATATATAGCAAAAAGATGTTAGCTAAAATTTTGAAATATTTCTTTTAAAAACCCCCAAACATAAACTGTTACATGACACACTGATATACCTTTATGTCTCAATGGTCTTATATCCTAAAAATGATAAATGACTGTGATCAGGTGAGATGGAAGTTCTAGCGAAATGGATATTGGTTGCAAAATCTTTTGCTGAAAATGGCCTTGCTGGTTCAAGGATGGTCACAAATGTTCTGAGTAGAATGTGAGCATGTGTAAAAAGATAAGGACACTATCTACATTTACCTACTCTGATCCCAGTTGGCYGCAAAAAGCAGAAGAATCTTCCTGCCACAGTGGTCGCGATTTTCCAGTACTCCMGGAAACCCATCTGTCAGAGCCCGTTTGATTCCTGGATCATCGGCCTTGAAGTTTTTGAACATATCCAGATTTAATTGGCGGTATTGGAAGTACTGAGCCAGCAGTCTGAAGGCCTCAGTTTGGTGAAACTTTCTGGCTCGGAGAAATCTCAAGATGAAGGCATCATCTGTACGTAAAAACCCAATGTCAGGCCTCGTGATGATCATATCCCTGACTTGCTGGATATCCTGGTGCAAAATGTCTGGGTTTTCATTCAGTTCCAGCCGGGCTTTCTCTATAGTCTCTGGACTAAGTCCAGCTTGTAAATGGGTCATCTCTGCAAAAACCTCTTTTCCAAATCCTTAACTTCAGATATTTTAGTAGAAATGCTGATCCCATTCAACTGGTGGTCTGCTATGAGTGTGAGCCATTCAGATGCTTTTTGCTATGAAGCTGATATTTAACAAATTAAAGCAAAGAGCTTTTCTGATCCTTGCAGGGTAACAGGCAGTTCACATGTACTATAATCCATTCAAAGGAAAGGGTTGTTTATTCCATCACTTACTAAAAGAAAAAGAAAATATATAAAAGAAAGATTAAATGCATATACAAAGCTGGTAGAAGTGCATTTCTGAATTTATTTAGCCATAACATTTCTTTGTGTGCTTTGTATGTAGGAGGATACCACTCACATAATTTCAGAATGGGTGCATTTAAGAGAAGGAACCCGCAAACATCTCGAAGGCATGTATTCAGGCTTTCAGAAAAACAATCTGATTTATTGACAATTAATACTAAGCTGTATCAATTTACWATTAAAATACACTTCACAAAGTTATCTTACAGAAGTGTGGGAGTTGCAGCATCCCTTAACTYCAAGCCAAGGATGATAACAGTAAAAATAATGGTAATTTTTTTTTCCACCCCTAACAGGAGAAACATTTCAGCTTCATAAGTAGACAGATTTACCCTCATCATACTGAGCAGAACAATTGTTTGATTTGGTTTAATCACTTTTACTATCAGYTTGTGACTTCCCTTGAATAAGACCCTGAGCTGACTGTAAAACTGATTTTTAAAAAACCCAAAACTCCACCAATACCAGGGACAATTTCTGCTTTGTAGAACCTCATTGAAAATATTTCCCATTGAGACTCAATACTTTTTCGTGGGAATCTTCCCACAGATAAGGTGCTTGATGTATCTAATCTGACAGGGCTGRTGTTTTAGTTGAAAAGAGAAGTATTTTATCCAAAATTCCTCTCTTCTGTATATTGTAGCTTTCCCGAATACCTAGTTCAGAATTTCATTATGATTTTCATACTTTACCTAGAATTTGTTTTTACAAGTGTTAGAAGAAAATCTGCTTAAGCTGTTATGTATGAGCAAAATGGCACAGTGAATCTCTTACATTTCAGTGACATAATTAGCAAGAGGCTGTCATCGAAGTCTGTGTAGCTACATTTGTGTGAAATAAGATCAAGGCCTGTTCCAGTGTGATATGTGTGCGAGGAAAGATCAAGATCCRTACAATTTTTCAGCCATCACAGAAACAGACAAGCAAACACACACTCCCCACTGCTTAACTGATCTCTCTTTCTAATTTCTGAAAAAAGAAAAATTGGTTTTAAAAATTTAAAGGGAATCCCTCAGTGAAAGACATAYTTTTTGTATTTGAAGAAAGCTCTTTGGATAGTTATGAATTATTTATAGCAAAACAACAATTTCATTCAGCTACTCCCCTGGGTTCAGCATTCTCAGATCAAACAAAAGGGAGAGCAGCAGCCAAAGCATTTCTTGGTCCAGGATTTGCTCAAAGTTACATTGCAGGACCTGGAAGTCAATGAGGGCAAGGGATGCCTCAATCCCTGCTTTGTGACCTTGAATGTTATTGATAAAAACTGAATTTTAGATGCCACAGCTGCAGCCCCAGGATGAGATCCCAAAATTTAAATATAGAGAGTTTCTGCATATTTGGTAAAAAGCCATTTGTGGCKGGAGATAAGCTTTTCATTTAACAGSAATATGAATTGGACTACTCTGTGGGTGACAAARGAGAGTTTATTAAGCATCCTCTTTCTGAATTCACTGTGGAGCTGGAGTTGAAAAGAGCTACCTGCAGGGCAGAGTATCTGATGATTGATCAGCCTGGGAAAACTCGAGGAAAGGCAAAGCTGGGAGAAAAGAGGGCTTTGAAAAGGCATTACAAAGTGCAAATGATTCCAGAAAACAAGTACCCAAGTTTTAAGGCATAGTCTGTGAGTGCAGGCCACTCAATTCTTATAGAAATTAGAGCTGTATTAAAGGGGAATCCCTTGTATACAAATAAAATAATGGTTATTTGCTTTACTCTTGCCTTTATTAGACCAAATTACGATRCCAACCAAATTCCATTGATGTAAAATTATAGTAGGACATTTTTTTTTTTGTGACTGAGATCTCAAATTAATGGTGGCATTAGCATTTTCTCTCATAAATCATGTGTTTAGTTACAATTGTCTCCATGAGCTAGCTGGGGAGCTGGGTGTATTTAAGTGTGACACTGTCACTAGGGGAGTGTGGTGCCAGGATTGGTCCCTCCTTAGTTTTGGCAGCAAGTGGTAGAGTACAGAAACTGTTTGTTCTCAAGGGTGCTCAGCAGAGGTCTGGAAGCAAGAAGCTCATCTGGGGTCTGCATTAGCTCTGGCTCAGGGTCTAGTATGAGTTACAACACCTTTTGCATTCCTGTGGCTTAGAATCACAAAATCATGGGATCACAGGGTGGTTTGGTTTGGAAGGGACCTCTGAAAGTCATCTGGTTCAACCTCTCTGTCATGGGCAGGGACATCTTTCACTGGACCAGGTTGTTCAAAGCCCCATTCCACCTGGCCTTGAACACTTCCAATGTTTGAGCATTCACAACTTTTCAGAGAAACTTGTTCCAGAGCTTCACCACCTTCATCATAAAAAAAAATTCTTTGTATCCAATCTGAATCTGTCTTCTCTCAGTTTAAAAACACTCACCCTTGTCCTATTACTACAGGCCCTGGTAAAAAAATCTGTGACCATCTTTCTCTACCACCCTTCAGGTACCAGACAGCTGCTGTAAGGTCTTGCTGGAACCTTCTCCTSTCCAGGCTGAACCACCCCAAYTCTCTCAGCCTGTGTTCATGGGAGAGRTGYTCCAGCCCTCTGATCATTTTTGTGGTATTTCTCTGGATCTGWTCTAAAATATCCAAGGACTACAGCAGATAACTGATACACACATAGTGCCCAGTGGTTCATCCATTTTCTAGGAGTTTGTGGGAGTAAAACTGTCCCTTCCTCTACTCATTTTCTGTCTTCCGCTTCCACCAAGATGCTTGTTTGGCACTTAGGCAAATTCTTGAAAGGTCAACTGCAGCCTGCTCCAGAAGAAAATGAGATTTCACCAAGTAGATAAAGTCTGGCCTTTCTTATTTGTTCCCCAACTATTTAATGTCAAAAATTATTCTACTTATTTATATTAAAGTTTCCTACTTTAAMTGTCCAGGATTATCCCAAGGTGAGGAAGACACAGTCCTTTCCTGTCAGATGGTGCTGCCAAAAAGCAGCTTACAKATACTCATTCTAACAAAAGATCCATTTTTAAATGCATTTCAGAGTTTTCTGATACCAAGCTGAGCTATAATCATGRATTACTGTTATCTATAGATTATCCCAATCATCAGCCAAAACAGAATGCACTAAAATACTTCATTGGTGTGAAGTTATATATTGCAAAATAATCTAAAATATGTATRAACAATTTTGTCACTCTCAGAATCAAAGGGCAAATCATGAGGTTAGCAATCCACACTAGCACCATTGCCTTCAAGGAGCCTGATATATATCAGTGAATTATTTGGTTCTCCCACTGCTAAACTTGACAATAAATTTAGTGCTTCATAGCTACCCAGTTTAATTGTCACTGCACTTTCTCAAATGTTACTGATTTATTCTGGTTCCCAAGATATAACAGAAGCTTCATCTCCATTTTCACCCCCTCCCACACATGGCAATTTCTCCTTCTCTTCCGGTGTTGTGTACAGCTCTGATCCATCTGCCAGTTTTTTAGATGTTTACATCTTTGTTCAGTTTGGWGCAGGGTTGGTTTTTCTTCCAAATAAAGACACTGGCCTTCTTTCCCTGYTTTGAATATTGTTGCTGCATGTTGGCACATGAGACTGTGTTATAGTCTCAACAGCTGTTTTTTCTGTCTTGTGACTCTTTGTTCCCAAGGGGCTATTTGCTCTCCTAATGTCTTTTCACAGCCGCTTACAATAAATCATCCCTCCAAAAGAACAAAATCCAGCCTTAAATAAAATGAAAAAAAAAAAAAAATTACAGAGGTTTGAAACACAACATCCTAATACCAAAACAAGGAGGGAAATTTCCATCAAAATTGTGGTGTCCCATACCATTTTGGCTAATTCATGTTCAGTCCCTACAAGGGGATGACAAGGGGATGACAAGGGGATGACAAGGGACAATGAGTGTTCAGCATGGGTAGCATGCTGAAAGTGGAATATAGTTTTCAGACAAGTAGCTTATATTTTTGCATGATCTTCAGGAAGAAAAAAAGTTAATAATAAAATATATAGTAATATCTACTAYACAAACTAAAATTAAAATAACACATTTCCAAAGCACTTTCCATTCAAAGATTTTAATATGCTTTACTACTCTCTCTTCAGTGACAGCTCCTGGGTCAGCATTCAGTCCCTATTTGCACTGGAAAATTGGTCAAAAACTGCCTTTAATGATGAGGGCACTTGTCTGGATCATTTGGTTCCTGCCCACYTAACTGTCCCTGCAACACCAGTTGATTCTTTAACCACCTCATGTCCTTTTGGCCCTTCTCATTCCAATTCAATTCCAGAAAGATTTTAGCTGTCTCTTTATCTGCCAAGTGTTTTCCAGCCAGCTATATGGCATGTGAAATTTCATTACCACAATCTTCATAACTGAGAAGGCACTAACATTTCATCCTCACCTGGGATTAAGAGGCATCACTGATAAGGTTTGGCTCATTATATAATTCCTAACTCCTAACATCCATATTGATATTAGCTGCTAAAAATCATGCCAGAGAGGAAGGGAGTGGGCAGGAAGGGAGTGAAAATGGTAATCTAGAATGATTTCATCTCAGAATGTGGGTGTCATCTCATTAAATTCCTTTTTGAAAAATATTTTGATGTTAATTCTGGAAAACCTCTTAAGGCTGTGTTCTGCTTAGCAGGGGTTGCTCCATAAGGGCAGGGGAGGGTGAATCCATACCTGTACCTATAGGAATGGTTCCTATTACACTTTGGGGCCTTGTGGTACCTTTATAGATACCTGCAACTTGAAGTGGAGTAGTCAGACATAGAAAGGGACCTATCCCAGCTCTGTGAGCTAATTTCAAAGGAGCAAAGAGCAAAACTGACTCTCTCTTGTCCTTTGCTGTGGGACCCCGGCATCTTCCACAGGTTGTGGGGAGRAGCACAGCCCAGAGTGATTTGCCTGAGATCACAGAGGACACATTTCACAGAGCTGGGAACAGATCATATGTCTCTGAGCCACAAGCTTACATGTTACAYCCAGGGAATCTTTCCTCTCTATTCATAATGCTCTGTATTGTAAGAAAAATGCAAAGATATGTTGCACACAAGGAAATGGAGAGGTAGACTGCAACATTCCCAGTAACTCCAACATAATCCCCTCAGGTTTCAAAAGCACAATCAGGACCCCAAAGCGTATAATTTCTTTATGTTTTGTAAAGAGCAAATTCCCTATGGATGTTTCCAACAGGTCTATCTAATATCCCAAGTCCAATAGCCTGGTTGCTTCTCAGGTCATTACAGAACTGCAGAAAGGCTGAAATTGGAAAGAACTTCTGGAGTGCATCTGGTCCAAACCCCTGCTCGATCAGGGCCTTGTGGAGCTGATTCCTCAGGGCTCTGTCCAGACAGCTTTTGAGTATCTCCAAGGAGGGAGATTCCACAGCCACTCTGGGCAATTTGTGCTGGTGCTCAGTCACTCTCAAAGTAAAAACACATTTCCTGATGTTCAGAAGGAGCTACCCATGTTTCATTTTGTGCTCATTGTCTCTGGTCCTGGCACTGGGCACCATTGAAAGGAGCCTGGCTCCATCCTCTTTGCATCTTCCCTTCAGGTATTTGAGCACACTGATAGATCCCCCTGAGGCTGCTCTTCTCCAGGCTGCACAGCCCCAACTCTCTCAATCTTTCTTCATGTGAGTGACACTCCAGTCCCTTCATCACCTTYGTGACCCTTTGTCAGACTTTGTCCCACATATCCATGGCTCTCATGTACTCAGGAGCCCAGAAATGGATACAATACTCCCTGGGTGTGGCCTCACCACTGCTTCTCTCTAGTCTTCCCTAAGGGACTAAATTCTTCCAGCGAACACAAATGAGTTAAATATTGCAAGTCTTTCTGCTCWAAGTACTGGTGCTCCTGTAAACCTTCACTAGGGATTTATTGCTTCTCTTCCATATGAAAAAAGTGAATGTTTGTGACAGCTGCGTGGGGAATTTGATGTTTTCTCACATTTTCCCAAGGTAGAATCTCTCAGCTCAGGTACAAAAACTAACATTTCCTTCAGTTTAGTAAAAACAACACATCATGCATTCCTACTCSTTCTACAATCTTCTTGTTAGTTTGRATTAGTTACAGGTTACCCTCAGGCTACATCTAGATGTCCAGTGGTGTAATTTAGCCATGGCACAGCACAAAACACAGCAGAAACTCTTTGCTGCTCTCTGCACAGTATGTAGGGCAGGCACATCTGCAGCCCTGACCTGACATTGTCCTGCTATTCCTACAAACTGCCAGGCAGGAGGAGAGACAGACAAGATTGTCCGGCAAACCTAAAATGTGCAAAACTTAGTAACTACCTGAATATCAAGGAATTGGACCACATGCCAAGGAGGGGAACTTAAACAACTCATAAATTAAAATGTTAAACAAAAAAAAGCCATGAACTTAAAGAGGTTTGTTCAATTTTTCTCCAAATAATAGTTTTAGGTGGTAATTATTCACCAACCACAGATAATCTGCAAACTCCTATGGGAACATGTGGCCTGACCTGTGACATGCCAAAGAAGCAGCAGTTTATGAGCAACTCCCATGTCAGTCATGCTGCAAGCACCATCAAGAAAAAGSACCCTGSCSACTATGGGACAGAGGTCAGTTCCTSCAATAACAGAAACATCTTGCAGCAGAAATTATCAACAGAGTGCAAAACATGAATTCTGACCCCCCCAGTTACATAATAAAGCTGTGTGTAGAAATCTGGTAGCACAGAATCCTAACACTGGTGTCTGAAAATGTCTAAATGCTGTAGAAGTTGTGTTATAACATCTGCACAAAGATAGAAGAGGGAAAAAAATGTATTA